>NW_027477808.1:0-55336 GCF_051020955.1 Megalopta genalis | reverse complement strand
TAAAGCTAATTCGTGTATTTCGCATGAATTTGAAGCTAAATTGTTCATTTCGCATGAATTTCAAGCTAAATCGTTTGTTTAAAATCGCTATTTCGCACGAATTTGAAGAGAAATCGTGTGTTTCGCGTGATATTGACGTTAAATCGTTCGTTTCGCGTGGATATAAAGCTAAGTCGTGTATTTCGCATGAATTTGAAGCTAAATTGTTCATTTCGCATGAATTTGAAGCTAATTTGTTTGTTTAAAATCGCTATTTCGCACGAAGTTGAAGCGACATCGTGTGTTTCACTTGATATTGACGTTAAATCGTTCGTTTCGCGTGGATATATAGCTAATTCGTGTATTTCGCATGAATTTGAAGCTAAATTGTTCATTTCGCATGAATTTGAAGCTAATTCGTTTGTCTTAAATCACTGTTTCACACGAATTTGAAGCGAAATCGTGTGTTTCGCGTGATATTGACGTTAAATCGTTCGCTTCGCGTGGATATAGAGCTAATTCGTGTCTTTCGCATGAATTTGAAGCTAAATTGTTCATTTCTCATGAATTTGAAGCTAAATCGTTAGTTTAAAATCGCTATTTCGCACGAATTTGAAGCGAAATCGTGTGTTTCGCGTGATATTGACGTTAAATAGTTCGTTTCGCGTGGATAGAAAGCTATTTCGTGTTTTTCGCATGAATTTGAAGCTAAATTGTTCATTTCGCATGAATTTGAAGCTAAATCGTTTGTTTAAAATCGCTATTTCGCACGAATTTGAAGCGAAATCGTGTGTTTCACGTGATATTGACGTTAAATCGTTCGTTTCGCGTGGATATAAAGCTAATTCGTGTATTTCGCATGAATTTGAAGCTAAATTGTTCATTTCGCATGAATTTCAAGCTAAATCGTTTGTTTAAAATCGCTATTTCGCACGAATTTGAAGCGAAATCGTGTGCTTCACGTGATATTGACGTTAAATCGTTCGTTTCGCTTGGATATAAAGCTAAGTCGTGTCTTTCGCATGAATTTGAAGCTAAATTGTTCATTTCTCATGAATTTGAAGCTAAATCGTTAGTTTAAAATCGCTATTTCGCACGAATTTGAAGCGAAATCGTGTGTTTCGCGTGATATTGACGTTAAATAGTTCGTTTCTCGTGGATAGAAAGCTATTTCGTGTTTTTCGCATGAATTTGAAGCTAAATTGTTCATTTCGCATGAATTTGAAGCTAAATCGTTTGTTTAAAATCGCTATTTCGCACGAATTTGAAGCGAAATCGTGTGTTTCGCGTGATATTGACGTTAAATCGTTCGTTTCGCGTGGATATAAAGCTAATTCGTGTATTTCGCATGAATTTGAAGCTAAATTGTTCATTTCGCATGAATTTGAAGCTAAATCGTTTGTTTAAAATCGCTATTTCGCACGAATTTGAAGCGAAATCGTGTGTTTCGCGTGATATTGACGTTAAATCGTTCGTTTCGCGTGGATATAAAGCTAATTCGTGTTTTTCGCATGAATTTGAAGATAAATTGTTCATTTCGCATGAATTTGAAGCTAAATCGTTGGTTTAAAATCACTATTTCACACGAATTTGAAGCGAAATAGTGTGTTTCGCATGATATTGACGGTAAGTCGTTTGTTTCGGGGGGATTTAAAGCTAATTCGTGTCTTTCGCATGAATTTGAAGCTAAATTGTTCATTTCTCATGAATTTGAAGCTACATCGTTTGTTTAAAATCGCTATTTCGCACGAATTTGAAGCGAAATCGTGTGTTTCGCGTGATATTGACGTTAAATCGTTCGTTTCGCGTGGATATAAAGCTAATTCGTGTTTTTCGCATGAATTTGAAGATAAATTGTTCATTTCGCATGAATTTGAAGCTAAATCGTTTGTTTAAAATCACTATTTCACACGAATTTGAAGCGAAATCGTGTGTTTCACGTGATATTGACGTTAAATCGTTCGTTTCGCGTGGATATAAAGCTAATTCGTGTATTTCGCATGAATTTGAAGCTAAATTGTTCATTTCTCATGAATTTGAAGCTAATTCGTTTGTTGGAAATCGCTTTTTCGCACGAATTTGAGTTGAAATCGTGTATTTCGCATGATATTGACGGTAAGTCGTTTGTTTCGGGGGAATTTAAAGCTAATTCGTGTATTTCGCATGAATTTGAAGCTAAATTGTTCATTTCGCATGAATTTGAAGCGAAATCGTTTGTTTAAAATCGCTATTTCGCACGAATTTGAAGCGAAATCGTGTGTTTCGCGTGATATTGACGTTAAATCGTTCGTTTCGCGTGGATATAAAGCTAATTCGAGTATTTCGCATGAATTTGAAGCTAAATTGTTCATTTCGCATGAATTTGAAGCTAAATTGTTCATTTCGCATGAATTTGAAGCTAAATTGTTAATTTCGCATGAATTTGAAGCTGAAACGTTTGTTTAAAATCGCTATTGCGCACGAATTTGAATCGAAATCGTGTGTTTCGCGTGATATTGACGCTAAATCGTTCGTTTCGCGTGGATATAAAGCTAATTCGTGTATTTCGCATGAATTTCAAGCTAAATTGTTCATTTCGCATGAATTTGAAGCTAAATTGTTCATTTCGCATGAATTTGAAGCTAAATCGTTTGTTTAAAATCGCTATTTCGCACGAATTTGATGCGAAATCGTGTGTTTCGCGTGATATTGACGTTAAATCGTTCGTTTCGCGTGGATATAAAGCTAACTCGTGTTTTTCGCATAAATTTGAAGCTAAATTGTTCATTTCGCATGAATTTGAAGCTAAATCGTTTGTTTAAAATCGCTATTTCGCACGAATTTGAAGCGAAATCGTGTGTTTCACGTGATATTGACGTTAAATCGTTCGTTTCGCGTGGATATAAAGCTAATTCGTGTATTTCGCATGAATTTGAAGCTAAATTGTTCATTTCTCATGAATTTGAAGCTAAATCGTTAGTTTAAAATCGCTATTTCGCACGAATTTGAAGCGAAATCGTGTGTTTCGCGTGATATTGACGTTAAATAGTTCGTTTCGCGTGGATAGAAAGCTATTTCGTGTTTTTCGCATGAATTTGAAGCTAAATTGTTCATTTCGCATGAATTTGAAGCTAAATCGTTTGTTTAAAATCGCTATTTCGCACGAATTTGAAGCGAAATCGTGTGTTTCACGTGATATTGACGTTAAATCGTTCGTTTCGCGTGGATATAAAGCTAATTCGTGTATTTCGCATGAATTTGAAGCTAAATTGTTCATTTCGCATGAATTTCAAGCTAAATCGTTTGTTTAAAATCGCTATTTCGCACGAATTTGAAGAGAAATCGTGTGTTTCGCGTGATATTGACGTTAAATCGTTCGTTTCGCGTGGATATAAAGCTAAGTCGTGTATTTCGCATGAATTTGAAGCTAAATTGTTCATTTCGCATGAATTTGAAGCTAATTTGTTTGTTTAAAATCGCTATTTCGCACGAAGTTGAAGCGACATCGTGTGTTTCACTTGATATTGACGTTAAATCGTTCGTTTCGCGTGGATATATAGCTAATTCGTGTATTTCGCATGAATTTGAAGCTAAATTGTTCATTTCGCATGAATTTGAAGCTAATTCGTTTGTCTTAAATCACTGTTTCACACGAATTTGGAGCGAAATCGTGTGTTTCGCGTGATATTGACGTTATATCGTTCGTTTCGCGTGGATATAGAGCTAATTCGTGTCTTTCGCATGAATTTGAAGCTAAATTGTTCATTTCTCATGAATTTGAAGCTAAATCGTTAGTTTAAAATCGCTATTTCGCACGAATTTGAAGCGAAATCGTGTGTTTCACGTGATATTGACGTTAAATCGTTCGTTTCGCGTGGATATAAAGCTAATTCGTGTATTTCGCATGAATTTGAAGCTAAATTGTTCATTTCGCATCAATTTGAAGTTAAATCGTTTGTTTAAAGTCGCTATTTCGCACGAATTTGAAGCGAAATCGTGTGTTTCGCGTGATATTGACGTTAAATCGTTCGTTTCGTGTGGATATAAAGCTAATTCGTGTTTTTCGCATGAATTTGAAGCTAAATTGTTAATTTCGCATGAATTTGAAGCTGAAACGTTTGTTTAAAATCGCTATTGCGCACGAATTTGAATCGAAATCGTGTGTTTCGCGTGATATTGACGTTAAATCGTTCGTTTCGCGTGGATATAAAGCTAATTCGTGTATTTCGCATGAATTTGAAGCTAAATTGTTCATTTCGCATCAATTTGAAGTTAAATCGTTTGTTTAAAGTCGCTATTTCGCACGAATTTGAAGCGAAATCGTGTGTTTCGCGTGATATTGACGTTAAATCGTTCGTTTCGTGTGGATATAAAGCTAATTCGTGTTTTTCGCATAAATTTGAAGCTAAATTGTTCATTTCGCATGAATTTGAAGCTAAATCGTTTGTCTAAAATCACTATTTCACACGAATTTGAAGCGAAATCGTGTGTTTCACGTGATATTGACGTTAAATCGTTCGTTTCGCGTGGATATAAAGCTAATTCGTGTATCTCGCATGAATTTGAAGCTAAATTGTTCATTTCGCATGAATTTGAAGCTAAATCGTTTGTTTAAAATCGCTATTTCGCACGAATTTGAAGCGAAATCGTGTGTTTCGCGTGATATTGACGTTAAATCGTTCGTTTCGCGTGGATATAAAGCTAATTCGTGTTTTTCGCATGAATTTGAAGATAAAGTGTTCATTTCGCATGAATTTGAAGCTAAATCGTTTGTTTAAAATCGCTATTTCGCACGAATTTGAAGCTAAATCGTGTGTTTCGCATGATATTGACGGTAAGTCGTTTGTTTCGGGTGGATTTAAAGCTAAATCGAGTAATTCGCATGAATTTGAAGCTAAATTGTTTCTTTTCGCATGAACTTGAAGCTAAAACGTTTGTTTAAAATCGCTATTTCGCACGAATTTGAAGCGAAATCGTGTGTTTCACGTGATATTGACGTTAAATCGTTCGTTTCGCTTGGATATAAAGCTAAGTCGTGTATTTCGCATGAATTTGAAGCTAAATTGTTCATTTCGCATGAATTTGAAGCTAATTTGTTTGTTTAAAATCGCTATTTCGCACGAAGTTGAAGCGACATCGTGTGTTTCACTTGATATTGACGTTAAATCGTTCGTTTCGCGTGGATATATAGCTAATTCGTTATTTCGCATGAATTTGAAGCTAAATTGTTCATTTCGCATGAATTTGAAGCTAAATCGTTTGTTTAAAATCGCTATTTCGCACGAATTTGAAGCGAAATCGTGTGTTTCGCGTGATATTGACGTTAAATCGTTCGTTTCGCGTGGATATAGAGCTAATTCGTGTCTTTCGCATGAATTTGAAGCTAAATTGTTCATTTCTCATGAATTTGAAGCTAAATCGTTTGTTTAAAATCGCTATTTCGCACGAATTTGAAGCGAAATCGTGTGTTTCACGTGATATTGACGTTAAATCGTTCGTTTCGCGTGGATATAAAGCTAATTCGTGTATTTCGCATGAATTTGAAGCTAAATTGTTCATTTCTCATGAATTTGTAGCTAAATCGTTAGTTTAAAATCGCTATTTCGCACGAATTTGAAGCGAAATCGTGTGTTTCGCGTGATATTGACGTTAAATAGTTCGTTTCGCGTGGATAGAAAGCTATTTCGTGTTTTTCGCATGAATTTGAAGCTAAATTGTTCATTTCGCATGAATTTGAAGCTAAATCGTTTGTTTAAAATCGCTATTTCGCACGAATTTGAAGCGAAATCGTGTGTTTCACGTGATATTGACGTTAAATCGTTCGTTTCGCGTGGATATAAAGCTAATTCGTGTATTTCGCATGAATTTGAAGCTAAATTGTTCATTTCGCATGAATTTCAAGCTAAATCGTTTGTTTAAAATCGCTATTTCGCACGAATTTGAAGAGAAATCGTGTGTTTCGCGTGATATTGACGTTAAATCGTTCGTTTCGCGTGGATATAAAGCTAAGTCGTGTATTTCGCATGAATTTGAAGCTAAATTGTTCATTTCGCATGAATTTGAAGCTAATTTGTTTGTTTAAAATCGCTATTTCGCACGAAGTTGAAGCGACATCGTGTGTTTCACTTGATATTGACGTTAAATCGTTCGTTTCGCGTGGATATATAGCTAATTCGTGTATTTCGCATGAATTTGAAGCTAAATTGTTCATTTCGCATGAATTTGAAGCTAATTCGTTTGTCTTAAATCACTGTTTCACACGAATTTGAAGCGAAATCGTGTGTTTCGCGTGATATTGACGTTATATCGTTCGTTTCGCGTGGATATAGAGCTAATTCGTGTCTTTCGCATGAATTTGAAGCTAAATTGTTCATTTCTCATGAATTTGAAGCTAAATCGTTAGTTTAAAATCGCTATTTCGCACGAATTTGAAGCGAAATCGTGTGTTTCACGTGATATTGACGTTAAATCGTTCGTTTCGCGTGGATATAAAGCTAATTCGTGTATTTCGCATGAATTTGAAGCTAAATTGTTCATTTCGCATCAATTTGAAGTTAAATCGTTTGTTTAAAGTCGCTATTTCGCACGAATTTGAAGCGAAATCGTGTGTTTCGCGTGATATTGACGTTAAATCGTTCGTTTCGTGTGGATATAAAGCTAATTCGTGTTTTTCGCACGAATTTGAAGCTAAATTGTTAATTTCGCATGAATTTGAAGCTGAAACGTTTGTTTAAAATCGCTATTGCGCACGAATTTGAATCGAAATCGTGTGTTTCGCGTGATATTGACGTTAAATCGTTCGTTTCGCGTGGATATAAAGCTAATTCGTGTATTTCGCATGAATTTGAAGCTAAATTGTTCATTTCGCATCAATTTGAAGTTAAATCGTTTGTTTAAAGTCGCTGTTTCGCACGAATTTGAAGCGAAATCGTGTGTTTCGCGTGATATTGACGTTAAATCGTTCGTTTCGTGTGGATATAAAGCTAATTCGTGTTTTTCGCATAAATTTGAAGCTAAATTGTTCATTTCGCATGAATTTGAAGCTAAATCGTTTGTCTAAAATCACTATTTCACACGAATTTGAAGCGAAATCGTGTGTTTCACGTGATATTGACGTTAAATCGTTCGTTTCGCGTGGATATAAAGCTAATTCGTGTATCTCGCATGAATTTGAAGCTAAATTGTTCATTTCGCATGAATTTGAAGCTAAATCGTTTGTTTAAAATCGCTATTTCGCACGAATTTGAAGCGAAATCGTGTGTTTCGCGTGATATTGACGTTAAATCGTTCGTTTCGCGTGGATATAAAGCTAATTCGTGTTTTTCGCATGAATTTGAAGATAAAGTGTTCATTTCGCATGAATTTGAAGCTAAATCGTTTGTTTAAAATCGCTATTTCGCACGAATTTGAAGCTAAATCGTGTGTTTCGCATGATATTGACGGTAAGTCGTTCGTTTCGCGTGGATATAAAGCTAACTCGTGTCTTTCGCATGAATTTGAAGCTAAATTGTTCATTTCTCATGAATTTGAAGCTAAATCGTTTGTTTAAAATCGCTATTTCGCACGAATTTGAAGCGAAATCGTGTGTTTCGCGTGATATTGACGTTAAATCGTTCGTTTCGCGTGGATAGAAAGCTAATTCGTGTTTTCCGCATGAATTTGAAGCTAAATTGTTCATTTCGCATGAATTTGAAGCTAAATTGTTCATTTCGCATGAATTAGAAGCTAAATTGTTAATTTCGCATGAATTTGAAGCTGAAACGTTTGTTTAAAATTGCTATTGCGCACGAATTTGAAGCGAAATCGTGTGTTTCACGTGATATTGACGTTAAATCGTTCGTTTCGCGTGGATATAAAGCTAATTCGTGTATTTCGCATGAATTTGAAGCTAAATTGTTCATTTCGCATGAATTTGAAGCTAAATCGTTTGTTTAAAATCGCTATTTCGCACGAATTTGAAGCGAAATCGTGTGTTTCGCGTGATATTGACGTTAAATCGTTCGTTTCGCGTGGATATAAAGCTAATTCGTGTTTTTCGCATGAATTTGAAGCTAAATTGTTCATTTCGCATGAACTTGAAGCTAAAACGTTTGTTTAAAATAGCTATTTCGCACGAATTTGAAGCGAAATCGTGTGTTTCACGTGATATTGACGTTAAATCGTTCGTTTCGCGTGGATATAAAGCTAATTCGTGTTTTTCGCATAAACTTGAAGCTAAATTGTTCATTTCGCATGAATTTGAAGCTAAATCGTTTGTCTAAAATCACTATTTCACACGAATTTGAAGCGAAATCGTGTGTTTCGCGTGATATTGACGTTAAATCGTTCGTTTCGCGTGGATATAAAGCTAAGTCGTGTCTTTCGCATGAATTTGAAGCTAAATTGTTCATTTCTCATGAATTTGAAGCTAAATCGTTAGTTTAAAATCGCTATTTCGCACGAATTTGAAGCGAAATCGTGTGTTTCACGTGATATTGACGTTAAATCGTTCGTTTCGCGTGGATATAAAGCTAATTCGTGTATTTCGCATGAATTTGACGCTAAATTGTTCATTTCGCATGAATTTCAAGCTAAATCGTTTGTTTAAAATCGCTATTTCGCACTAATTTGAAGAGAAATCGTGTGTTTCGCGTGATATTGACGTTAAATCGTTCGTTTCGCGTGGATATAAAGCTAATTCGTGTTTTTCGCATAAACTTGAAGCTAAATTGTTCATTTCGCATGAATTTGAAGCTAAATCGTTTGTCTAAAATCACTATTTCACACGAATTTGAAGCGAAATCGTGTGTTTCGCGTGATATTGACGTTAAATCGTTCGTTTCGCGTGGATATAAAGCTAAGTCGTGTCTTTCGCATGAATTTGAAGCTAAATTGTTCATTTCTCATGAATTTGAAGCTAAATCGTTAGTTTAAAATCGCTATTTCGCACGAATTTGAAGCGAAACCGTGTGTTTCACGTGATATTGACGTTAAATCGTTCGTTTCGCGTGGATATAAAGCTAATTCGTGTATTTCGCATGAATTTGACGCTAAATTGTTCATTTCGCATGAATTTCAAGCTAAATCGTTTGTTTAAAATCGCTATTTCGCACGAATTTGAAGAGAAATCGTGTGTTTCGCGTGATATTGACGTTAAATCGTTCGTTTCGCGTGGATATAAAGCTAATTCGTGTTTTTCGCATAAATTTGAAGCTAAATTGTTCATTTCGCATGAATTTGAAGCTAAATCGTTTGTCTTAAATCACTATTTCACACGAATTTGAAGCGAAATCGTGTGTTTCACGTGATATTGACGTTAAATCGTTCGTTTCGCGTGGATATAAAGCTAATTCGTGTATGTCGCATGAATTTGAAGCTAAATTGTTCATTTCGCATGAATTTGAAGCTAAATCGTTTGTCTTAAATCACTATTTCACACGAATTTGAAGCGAAATCGTGTGTTTCACGTGATATTGACGTTAAATCGTTCGTTTCGCGTGGATATAAAGCTAAGTCGTGTCTTTCGCATGAATTTGAAGCTAAATTGTTCATTTCTCATGAATTTGAAGCTAAATCGTTAGTTTAAAATCGCTATTTCGCACGAATTTGAAGCGAAACCGTGTGTTTCACGTGATATTGACGTTAAATCGTTCGTTTCGCGTGGATATAAAGCTAATTCGTGTATTTCGCATGAATTTGAAGCTAAATTGTTCATTTCACATGAATTTGAAGCTAAATCGTTTGTTTAAAATCGCTATTTCGCACGAATTTGAAGCTAAATCGTGTGTTTCGCGTGATATTAACGTTAAATCGTTCGTTTCGCGTGGATATAGAGCTAATTCGTGTCTTTCGCATGAATTTGAAGCTAAATTGTTCATTTCTCATGAATTTGAAGCTAAATCGTTTGCTTAAAATCGATATTTCGCACGAATTTGAAGCGAAATCGTGTGTTTCGCGTGATATTGACGTTAAATCGTTCGTTTCGCGTGGATAGAAAGCTAATTCGTGTTTTTCGCATGAATTTGAAGCTAAATTGTTCATTTCGCATGAATTTGAAGCTAAATCGTTTGTTTAAAATCGCTATTTCGCACGAATTTGAAGCGAAATCGTGTGTTTCACGTGATATTAACGTTAAATCGTTCGTTTCGCGTGGATATAAAGCTAATTCGTGTATGTCGCATGAATTTGAAGCTAAATTGTTCATTTCGCATGAATTTGAAGCTAAATCGTTTGTCTAAAATCGCTATTTCGCACGAATTTGAAGCGAAATCGTGTGTTTCGCGTGATATTGACGTTAAATCGTTCGTTTCGCGTGGATATAAAGCTAATTCGTGTTTTTCGCATAAACTTGAAGCTAAATTGTTCATTTCGCATGAATTTGAAGCTAAATCGTTTGTCTAAAATCACTATTTCGCACGAATATGAAGCGAAATCGTGTGTTTCACGTGATATTGACGTTAAATTGTTCGTTTCGCTTGGATATAAAGCTAAGTCGTGTATTTCGCATGAATTTGAAGCTAAATTGTTCATTTCGCATGAATTTGAAGCTAATTTGTTTGTTTAAAATCGCTATTTCGCACGAAGTTGAAGCGACATCGTGTGTTTCACTTGATATTGTGTTACGTCACCCGACGTATTGATGTAACCATATAAATGCGGATTCGGCAAGCCAACGCCTTGCCGGGTCGAGCGCCGGGCGCTCGAAAAATTTTGGAAATAGGTGTCAAATTACATCGTAATTTGACACCCTTTTCAGGCCCGGGCCTTCAAATCGACCTAGCCATAAGAACATAGATTATATATATTAACCCGAACTAGTTATAGGAAGATATACTACATTCGAGCCCCTATCCTACGCTCTCCCGATACCCATCCTACCGTTCAACCCATTACCGACACCTCCACCAACGTTACCATACGAGTAATACCATAAGAAGCGTTCAAGCGTTTACCGACTCTTCCACTGATGTTACCATATGCGTAATACCGTAAGACGTGTGCAAGCGTTAGCTATAGAACACCAAAGACGCGCTCCGCTAGCCGACTCACCAGCATTCCCCGGCATCCCCACTCCGGAGGATTCCCCACCACACGGTACGCCCCACTCGTACCTCCCCGGAGCAGCAGCGCCCCCACAACCGAAGGAGGTCAGAGCACCAGCGAAGATCGTCAGTTCTACTCCCAGCTCCACCGAGGAACGACTTCCTCTGGAGACCTCCCCGCACTTTACTATTTCAACTCTACTCCCAGTCGTAGTTCATATTAGGAGTCTAAGTGTATCTTAATCTTGAATATATTCTTTAATACTTAGTTATTGTCGTACCCTTCAATCTTCAATCCTAACTTCTTCACGGCAAAGGAAACGAGTGTCGCCTATGGTCGAACGGTTGTCTAAACCCTTCTGACTGCCAAGTTAATATACGCACGGAGCTCACCCTGAATGCTCGGTATAGAGACTTGAGGCTTTCGGTTGGAACCTGACAACAGTCCTTCTAAGCGACATAAGCTCCCCATGCCAAAACGCGCCGGTCGTAAATATCAGCTTCGGAAGCTTTGCCGAAAAACCAGCGCGATCGCTGACGGCTCACGGAGATTCGACCGCCAACGAAACTACGAGGCCCGTATCATCGCCCAGCTTCAGCGAGCCGTGAGACATCCATACGTCGAGCTGGTCCAGTGGAGCGAGCCCCGTCCGATCGACATAGACGATACCACGTCCTACCCTCCAGTCTACGCGAAGGGAGACCCACGTCGAAGGCGCTACACGACGTTCATCTTGAAGCAAGCCGCACTCCGAGCCCTCGAGGTCGCCCGGTCTATCGACCCGATGTACTAGACCGTCCGGTGAGTGCCTTTTGTAAACCGCCTATTCGCGAACGCATGAGATCCCGGTAATACACCGAACGTACGAGTCGCGTGTGTACCCAAAGGTTTGCAACGTACGTCTTGATCCGCGGTATTCGTGCGAATATATATATTTTTCGGGAAACGACGCCGCGGGACGTAACAATTTGGTGGCAGCGGTGGGATCGCTAAACCTCTCATGATGCCCGCGAATCCTCCAGCGGTTTCTACGCGCTCGCAAACATACGACCTCAAGTCCAAACAGTTAACGCAGGACGAATTATTCGCGATCCAGAAGACCCTCGCTAATAAAGAGGCTCGCCTCCTAGAACAAGCTAATAGCTTAGAGAGGAAAAAGGAGGAATTTCAATCTCAAGTATCCCTAGCGCAGTCAGAGATGGACCTAGACCGCGAAGCCATCCACAACGAGAACGTCCAATTACGCGAACAACTCGAAATCTTAAAAACCGAAGCAACGCGCGTACAAAACCCCCTTTCTTCGGGCGCCTCAGAAATAACGAATCAGAACACAGGCAGTATGCCCGAACCAGAAAATTCCGGACTAACATTGAAGGCCGCGGCCGAATCCATACCCACGTTCGACGGATCTCAACCGCCGGTCCTCCAATTCACTCGCACGTGCCTCCGAGCCAGGACCCTGATTCCTCCACACGCGGAAGGTACTCTCGCAAAATTAATAGTCAGTAAATTACGCGGACGCGCATACATCGCAATAGAAGACTGGCCTATAAGAACAGTCTCGGGAGTTTGCGACAGATTGAAAAACGTTTTCGGATCATGCCACACTGTCGACCACTATCGCGGAGAGTTGTCGAATATTTTCATGCGTCCGAACGAACACATATTAGACTACATTAGTCGCGTCAAAGATCTGCGCGATGCAATAATCGATTGCAACAGAAGCCGCACCGATATATTTGAAATAGATGACTTCACGAGGGACTGCCTCATTCGAGGATCCGTTCCCACGATTCGGTCGCAGCTCAGGCCCCTTAGAGATAAACCTCTCCACCGCGTGTATGACGAAGCGATAAGCGTCTTTAAGGAACTAGAGCTCGATAAGGTGAGATACGAGAAGCATAACATCCGCGAGGTTCGGTTCTGCGATAACCGGGGCGAAACCCAACGCGACACCAGACCAAACATCCGCGCCGAGATAAGCCGATATCGGTCACCGTCGCCCGCACCGTTCCGCGAGGCGCGTTCCCACGAACCGCCGCGCTCACCTTATCGCGATACGCCACCGCAGCCCGACCGTCGAGTTCCCACCAACGACTCTTACGAACGACCGCGCAGCAATTACGCCACACCAAGCCGCGACGTATACATACCTCCACCCAGACGCGAAGGTAATTCCTCTTCATACCCGCGAAACCAGCAGAAATTTTGCAATTACTGCAAGACGCCGGGACACGACATTCACGAATGTCGCAAGCGAGAGTACAACAACCGCATACGCGAACAGCAGGGAAACGGGAGGCCCCTCCCGTCTCACCCGAACCCGCGACGGGAGGTAACCGAAAACTCGCGCCCACAATCGATCCGGACGTTATCGAGCGAACACACTGTACCAGAGGAAGAGTGTCGCGAGTCACATTAAGCCCCGATACCAAAGTGCCACACGTAATGGTTTCGTCCCCCGACTTTCCTTCCACCGGAAAATTTATGATCGACACTGGAGCCGAGCCGAATATAATCAAGGCATCGCTCCTTAACCCAAGCATAGTCGTAGATGTCGCGAATAGTATTAATATATCGGGGATCACTGACGAAAGCGTTGCAACCCTGGGTTCTACCACCGTCAACATAGCAAACGCAGTGGTGGAATTCCACGTGGTGCCTGATACGTTCCCAATTCCTGCGGACGGAATTTTGGGAGCAGCATTCCTCTCGGGAGAGGCAGAGATATCGTTCAGAACCAAAAGCCTGGTCTGGAACGGAAATAAATTCTCGTTTTTATCAGCAGATAGGTGTATTATCGGACCACGCGCGAGCGCGTGTATCGCGGTGAACGCCACCGGCCCGGAAATAGGCTACATTAGAAAATGCGAATTAACACCAGGCGTGATGGTGCCGCATTGCTTAGTCAAAATCTCTAACGGAAAAGCATTCGTTAACTGCGTAAACACTTCGGACAAGGCTGTCGACCTCCCCATGCCGACCATGGAGCTGGAGGAGGTGGAAGGCATCGAGTATACCGCGGAATCACGCGAGACCAATTCAATTTCAATTCATTCAGTTGCTCAATACTTCGAATCCAGCTCTCCTAACTCGCGACGTAAAGTGATCACCGACATAATAAGTACGAGTCATCTCAGCAAAGAGGAGAGATCACACGTCGACCAAATCATTTACGAATACCACGACGTCTTCCACCTCCCGGGTGAGCCTCTGGGAAAGACTAACGCGGTAAAACATAAAATTATAACAACCGACGAAATACCCGTACATGTAAAACAGTATAGATACCCTCCAATCCACAAAGAGGAAATCAATAACCAGATGAAGGAGCTGTTGGAACAAAATATCGTAGCTCCTTCCAAGTCACCATTCAATAGCCCTTTGTGGATTGTCCCGAAGAAACCCGACGCCGACGGGAACAAAAGGTGGCGTATGGTAGTCGATTTCAGGTCTTTAAACGAAAAGTCGATCCCGGATGCCTACCCGTTACCAAGCATCCTAGAAATCTTAGATCAACTCGGCAGTGCAAAATATTTTAGCGTTTTCGATTTGGCCAGCGGGTTCCACCAGATCGAAATGGAACCCGAAGACGCGGCGAAAACGGCATTCTCAACCCCTTACGGACACTACGAGTTCAAAAGGATGCCCTTCGGCCTACGGAACGCCCCCGCCACCTTTCAGAGGCTAATGGACAATATTTTATCGGGTCTCCAGGGCACGGAGCTCTTCGTGTACCTGGATGACATAGTTATCTACGCGAGAAGTTTATCAGAGCACAAGTCCAAGTTCAACAAGCTTGCCCAAAGGTTGCGGGACGCGAACCTTAAACTACAACCGTCGAAATGCGGATTTTTGCACCGCGAGGTAGCGTACCTCGGCCACATAATAGGGGAGGACGGAGTTAAGCCCTGTCCACAGAAAATTATTGCGGTCAAAGAATTCCCCAAACCCAAAAACGTAAAGAGCCTTCGCGAGTTCCTTGGTCTGTCGGGCTATTACAGACGGTTTATCAAAAACTTTTCAAACATCTCGAAACCACTAACCACGCTGCTAAAAAAGGACACCAAGTTCGTTTGGGGTCAACAACAGGAAAACGCCTTTCACACGTTACGAGAAGTGTTGACCACGGAGCCGCTATTACAGTATCCAGATTTCTCTAAAGAATTTAACATAACAACAGATGCTTCGGGGTATGCCATAGGCGGCATTCTTAGCCAGGGAGAACAGGGGAAAGATCGTCCCATCGCGTACGCATCTCGCCTACTTCACGGTGCAGAATTAAATTACTCAACCATCGAGAAGGAGTGCCTAGCCATCATTTACTGTACGCAATATTTCCGGCCATACATCTACGGCCACAAATTCAACCTAATCACAGATCATCAGCCACTCGTGTGGATGAACTCAGTCAAAGACCCTACGTCCAGGCTGCTCCGTTGGCGCCTGAAACTGGCCGAGTTCGATTACCGGATCACTTACAAAACAGGAAAAACCAATTTAAACGCAGACGCGCTTTCACGCAACCCCGTGAGCACCCTTCCAATGTCCTCCGGCTCTGGGTCCTCCGACATGTTCGACGCCGTTAAACGACCACCGCGACCCCTTCCACCCACCCCACAGAACCCGTCACCAATCCTCGGCCGACGGCCACCATCGCGAAATGTTCCTTCCACTCCCCGCCCCAACCAACCGCCACCTAGCCCGCCATCTTCACGAAAAGATCTGCCATTTTCACCCAACGCCTCGCCTTCATCTCACCAATCCCCAACCGCCCATTCCCCTCCGCACACTCCTCGCTCTCCTACGATAACAGTGGACACGCCCACCGACAGAGCAGTCACGTCCAGCCCCGAATCACAATCGGAAACCGACAGTAGCGAGAACATATTCGAACAATACAACCACCCCGCGAAACCAAATAGAAGAACGTTCGTGCATACACGCGACCGGTTGATTATGCGCGACGATAACCTGGTGGCGTTCATAACAATGGACGGCCAACCCGTGGACCCCGGGGCAGTAGATCTGTTCTCAGCCGGTAGAATACCACCACTCGAAAACCTAACGTTGTCCAGGGCAAAAGTATTGAACTCCGGAAAGAAGAAATTAATCCTACTCCCCATAAAATCCACAAAACATCACGCGGCCTCGCACGAAAACATAACAGAGTCTCTCAGATCAATACTGGACGTCGTGACCGAACTACAACTCGATTCCTTTAGCATATCAAAGATATCAATAGACGAGACACCCTGGATCAGCATTTACAAAATTCTCTTAGAACTATTTTCAAACACCAACACACAAATTTTCGCCTGCGGTAACGAAGTTCGGATACCCCCGATCAACGATCGATCCTCCATAATATCTGAAAACCACGACTCAGCCTTCGCGGGACACAAAGGCATTACGAAAACGTACAGGAGAATCAGGGAAAGATATTTTTGGCCCACACTCAAAAAAGAAGTCCAAGAATTCGTAAATTCGTGTGAATCATGCCAACGAAAAAAATTAGTCCGCGTTAAAACAAGACAACCCATGACGATAACTGACACGCCCGGTAGCGCTTTCGAGAAAGTTTCAATGGATATTGTAGGCCCGCTTCCCACTTCACCTAACGACTTCTCCTACATCTTAACAATCCAAGACCTCCTCACAAAATACTCCCTAGCCATCCCACTAAGAAACGCGAACGCGATAGAAATCGCGAATGCGTTTACCCAGGAATTTATTTGCCGTTTCGGCGCGCCAAAGGGTATACTGACTGATCAAGGAACGAATTTCCTCAGTTCTCTCATGAGAAATGTAGCTAAGCGATTCAAGATCACACAATTCAAAACAACCGCGTTCAGACCCCAAAGCAACGGCTCAGTAGAACGTTCTCACCACGTTTTAACGGAATATCTGAAACAGTACATAACGAAGGGAAACTGGGACGAGTGGCTGCCGTTCGCAACCTTCTCATATAACACGAGTACGCACGAAGGCACACTGTTCACCCCTCACGAGCTTGTCTTCGGTACAATAGCTAGGACTCCCTCAGCAAATACCGCAATGCACGACTCGTCAGACGAGTCATACAACAAATATTTAGAAAATCTTCAATCAAGAATCTCCGAAACAGTAGGGAAAGCCCGAGAGAACTTGGAATCCGCAAAGTATCGCTCTAAAAAGTATTACGACAGGAAAACGAATGCTCAATCCTTTTCCGTCGGGGACAATGTGTATCTACTCAAAGAGCCGCGTAAAAGTAAGTTCGACGACGAATATTCCGGCCCGTACGAAATTGTGGAATGTATAAGCGATAGAAATGTAAGGATAAACTATAAGTCTGGTTCGCGAGTGGTCCATACGGACAAACTGAAACACGCCCCAACAGGACACCTCAGAGTGCAAAGTGTAACAGAGACGCGTTCGCCCCCACCCCAAACCCCAAACCCCACCACTCGGAACATAGGACAGCACCGGTATAAAACAGTGAGCGAGCTCCGAGACAACCCTCAGTCTGCATCCAACACCGCCAACATGAACATGACCGCACCACTTCTGATCTTCACTCTCATACGTACAGCCTCAGCAGTGATAGGCTACGACTGTGGAAGTTCGACCGTAAACGCGACTACGTTCTCCACAGTAGACAAACCGCTCTGCGAATTTTCCGATACCGAACCGACAGTCCAAAACGTCAGTATTCAGCTCCTCCAGATAGTCGACTTCGAGGAGACCACAACCTTCCAATGCAAAGTTGAAATAGATCGGACCATCTACTATTGCGGCATGCACTCCCACATGTCCGTAGTGAATAACGGCCGCCAACAGTACCTTCTCAACACTCCAAGAGACATATGCAAAACAATGCATAACTCAGGCGTACTTGTGCTACCGCCCAACAACCAATTAGTGGGACTAATGAGCAACAGCACCACCACGAGAAGTATTACACTGGCAGGTTCCATTCTGCAGGACGGAACATGCGGCGGAACTACGTATAGCGACCCTTTCGGCACTTGGAACCAAGTCATAGTGCAAGCAGTGATCAGAGTCACTCTCAAAAACTTCAGCGCCTCAACCAAAATCTCGACCAATGAGATACTCCTACCCACAGGACACCGGTGCACACTCGACAGGGAATACTGCACGGATCCGGAAGACGGATTCACCTTTTGGGACAGCATGCCTACCGACCAGTGCGCCTTCAACAAATATGAAGTCCTCTTCGATGGCAGATCTACCAAAGTCTTCACACCAAACCACAGCAACACTCCAACTTACACAGTGGCATCCGGCGACACCGTATTCGCACTCACGAGCACCGGCCGGACGCAGATCTGCGGCTACACGCTAATCCGGACCGAACACCCGAAGCTGCTCCTCCTAGAAACAGACAAAGAAGGAAAATTCAAATCAATTACCAAAACCAAGATCAATAGCCTGGACATATTCACTTATGTAAACACGAAATTCGTGTATATCGAGAAGCACCTCCGGTCCCAAATCATCGCAATGTATAGAGACATCATCAACCAAAAATGCGCACTGGAACGCCAGGTCTTGAAAAATGTTATCTCACTAATCCACATATCACCGGCAGAAGTCGCCACAACATTGGTAAAAGAGCCCGGTTACATGGCCATTCCCGCCGGAGAAGCCATATACGTCGTCAAGTGCATACCCGTTCAGTGCGTCCTCAGGAAGACAGAGGAGTGCTACGACGAACTTCCCGTCACCTATAGAAACAATTCGTTCTTCCTGACACCACGCACGCATATCCTCACAAGAACAGGCACTAAAAGAGTATGCAACGAATTGATTCCACCGATCTACCAAATTCACGGGGCATGGTACAAGATTACGCCTCGACCAGTAGAGAGTATACCACCTCCGCCACTCCAGCCGATAACAACATCTACATGGAAATACATTGACCCAACAAATCTTGCTACCGGCGGAATATACACACAGGAAGACATCCAAAAACTTAATGAGCACATCATGTTCCCTATCGAAAAGATGGCAGTAATAAATGCACTGGCACAAGGCGCATCAGGCAGATCGTACGCAGACGGATCCGTGAAACTGCACAATCTGATGGATGAGGACACCTTGAAACAGATCGCAGAATCAACTAGCAAGAAAATATGGGGCACCTTCATCGAATTCGGCTCCATAATGGCTGGGTTCATGGGAATATACTTGGCCATACGAATCATCAAACTTTGCATCAACACAATCCTCAACGGGATCGCTCTACACGCGGCCTACGGGTGGAGTCTCCAGCTCCTCGCAGCATCGTGGAGTGCCCTGGCGCACTTCTGCCTTTACCTAAAGCACAAACAAAGTGTCAGTGAAGTGCCCCCCAAGTGTACCACGACCGAGTGTATCCCTTTAACAAGCGTTATAGTCGATAAGGAAGAGCAAACGGACTCAAAAACAAAGAACTCTAACGACTTTGAAAACTCTATCGAGCGTACTGATAAATACGTATCGTATAAGAAACGGTCTCTCCTCGCCGACTCAGACGAGGAAGAAAAATGACTATCATCATTTTTCTTTCTCCCAGGGGGGGAGGTGTTACGTCACCCGACGTATTGATGTAACCATATAAATGCGGATTCGGCAAGCCAACGCCTTGCCGGGTCGAGCGCCGGGCGCTCGAAAAATTTTGGAAATAGGTGTCAAATTACATCGTAATTTGACACCCTTTTCAGGCCCGGGCCTTCAAATCGACCTAGCCATAAGAACATAGATTATATATATTAACCCGAACTAGTTATAGGAAGATATACTACATTCGAGCCCCTATCCTACGCTCTCCCGATACCCATCCTACCGTTCAACCCATTACCGACACCTCCACCAACGTTACCATACGAGTAATACCATAAGAAGCGTTCAAGCGTTTACCGACTCTTCCACTGATGTTACCATATGCGTAATACCGTAAGACGTGTGCAAGCGTTAGCTATAGAACACCAAAGACGCGCTCCGCTAGCCGACTCACCAGCATTCCCCGGCATCCCCACTCCGGAGGATTCCCCACCACACGGTACGCCCCACTCGTACCTCCCCGGAGCAGCAGCGCCCCCACAACCGAAGGAGGTCAGAGCACCAGCGAAGATCGTCAGTTCTACTCCCAGCTCCACCGAGGAACGACTTCCTCTGGAGACCTCCCCGCACTTTACTATTTCAACTCTACTCCCAGTCGTAGTTCATATTAGGAGTCTAAGTGTATCTTAATCTTGAATATATTCTTTAATACTTAGTTATTGTCGTACCCTTCAATCTTCAATCCTAACTTCTTCACGGCAAAGGAAACGAGTGTCGCCTATGGTCGAACGGTTGTCTAAACCCTTCTGACTGCCAAGTTAATATACGCACGGAGCTCACCCTGAATGCTCGGTATAGAGACTTGAGGCTTTCGGTTGGAACCTGACAACAGTCCTTCTAAGCGACATAAGCTCCCCATGCCAAAACGCGCCGGTCGTAAATATCAGCTTCGGAAGCTTTGCCGAAAAACCAGCGCGATCGCTGACGGCTCACGGAGATTCGACCGCCAACGAAACTACGAGGCCCGTATCATCGCCCAGCTTCAGCGAGCCGTGAGACATCCATACGTCGAGCTGGTCCAGTGGAGCGAGCCCCGTCCGATCGACATAGACGATACCACGTCCTACCCTCCAGTCTACGCGAAGGGAGACCCACGTCGAAGGCGCTACACGACGTTCATCTTGAAGCAAGCCGCACTCCGAGCCCTCGAGGTCGCCCGGTCTATCGACCCGATGTACTAGACCGTCCGGTGAGTGCCTTTTGTAAACCGCCTATTCGCGAACGCATGAGATCCCGGTAATACACCGAACGTACGAGTCGCGTGTGTACCCAAAGGTTTGCAACGTACGTCTTGATCCGCGGTATTCGTGCGAATATATATATTTTTCGGGAAACGACGCCGCGGGACGTAACAATTGACGTTAAATCGTTCGTTTCGCGTGGATATATAGCTAATTCGTGTATTTCGCATGAATTTGAAGCTAAATCGTTTGTTTAAAATCGCTATTTCGCACGAATTTGAAGCGAAATCGTGTGTTTCGCGTGATATTGACGTTAAATCGTTCGTTTCGCGTGGATATAGAGCTAATTCGTGTCTTTCGCATGAATTTGAAGCTAAATTGTTCATTTCTCATGAATTTGAAGCTAAATCGTTTGTTTAAAATCGCTATTTCGCACGAATTTGAAGCGAAATCGTGTGTTTCGCGTGATATTGACGTTAAATCGTTCGTTTCGCGTGGATAGAAAGCTAATTCGTGTTTTTCGCATGAATTTGAAGCTAAATTGTTCATTTCGCATGAATTTGAAGCTAAATCGTTTGTTTAAAATCGCTATTTCGCACGAATTTGAAGCGAAATCGTGTGTTTCACGTGATATTAACGTTAAATCGTTCGTTTCGCGTGGATATAAAGCTAATTCGTGTATTTCGCATGAATTTGAAGCTAAATTGTTCATTTCGCATGAACTTGAAGCTAAAACGTTTGTTTAAAATAGCTATTTCGCACGAATTTGAAGCGAAATCGTGTGTTTCACGTGATATTGACGTTAAATCGTTCGTTTCGCGTGGATATAAAGCTAATTCGTGTATGTCGCATGAATTTGAAGCTAAATTGTTCATTTCGCATGAATTTGAAGCTAAATCGTTTGTCTAAAATCGCTATTTCGCACGAATTTGAAGCGAAATCGTGTGTTTCACGTGATATTGACGTTAAATTGTTCGTTTCGCTTGGATATAAAGCTAAGTCGTGTATTTCGCATGAATTTGAAGCTAAATTGTTCATTTCGCATGAATTTGAAGCTAATTTGTTTGTTTAAAATCGCTATTTCGCACGAAGTTGAAGCGACATCGTGTGTTTCACTTGATATTGACGTTAAATCGTTCGTTTCGCGTGGATATATAGCTAATTCGTGTATTTCGCATGAATTTGAAGCTAAATCGTTTGTTTAAAATCGCTATTTCGCACGAATTTGAAGCGAAATCGTGTGTTTCGCGTGATATTGACGTTAAATCGTTCGTTTCGCGTGGATATAGAGCTAATTAGTGTCTTTCGCATGAATTTGAAGCTAAATTGTTCATTTTCTCATGAATTTGAAGCTAAATCGTTTGTTTAAAATCGCTATTTCGCACGAATTTGAAGCGAAATCGTGTGTTTCGCGTGATATTTGACGTTAAATCGTTCGTTCGCGTGGATATAAAGCTAATTCGTGTATTTCGCATGAATTTGAAGCTAAATTGTTCATTTCGCATGAACTTGAAGCTAAAACGTTTGTTTAAAATAGCTATTTCGCACGAATTTGAAGCGAAATCGTGTGTTTCACGTGATATTGACGTTAAATCGTTCGTTTCGCGTGGATATAAAGCTAAGTCGTGTATTTCGCATGAATTTGAAGCTAAATTGTTCATTTCGCATGAATTTGAAGCTAAATTGTTCATTTGGCATGAATTTGAAGCTAAATTGTTAATTTCGCATGAATTTGAAGCTGAAACGTTTGTTTAAAATTGCTATTGCGCACGAATTTGAAGCGAAAATCGTGTGTTTCACGTGATATTGACGTTAAATCGTTCGTTTCGCGTGGATATAAAGCTAATTCGTGTATTTCGCATGAATTTGAAGCTAATTGTTCATTTCGCATGAACTTGAAGCTAAAAACGTTTGTTTAAAAATAGCTATTTCGCACGAATTTGAAGCGAAATCGTGTGTTTCACGTGATATTGACGTTAAATCGTTCGTTTCGCGTGGATATAAAGCTAAGTCGTGTATTTCGCATGAATTTGAAGCTAAATTGTTCATTTCGCATGAATTTGAAGCTAAATCGTTTGTCTAAAATCGCTATTTCGCACGAATTTGAAGCGAAATCGTGTGTTTCGCGTGATATTGACGTTAAATCGTTCGTTTCGCGTGGATATAAAGCTAATTCGTGTTTTTCGCATAAACTTGAAGCTAAATTGTTCATTTCGCATGAATTTGAAGCTAAATCGTTTGTCTAAAATCACTATTTCACACGAATTTGAAGCGAAATCGTGTGTTTCACGTGATATTGACGTTAAATCGTTCGTTTCGCGTGGATATAAAGCTAAGTCGTGTCTTTCGCATGAATTTGAAGCTAAATTGTTCATTTCTCATGAATTTGAAGCTAAATCGTTTGTTTAAAATCGCTATTTCGCACGAATTTGAAGAGAAATCGTGTGTTTCGCGTGATATTGACGTTAAATCGTTCGTTTCGCGTGGATAGAAAGCTAATTCGTGTTTTTCGCATGAATTTGAAGCTAAATTGTTCATTTCGCATGAATTTGAAGCTAAATCGTTTGTTTTAAAATCGCTATTTCGCACGAATTTGAAGCGAAATCGTGTGTTTCACGTGATATTAACGTTAAATCGTTCGTTTCGCGTGGATATAAAGCTAATTCGTGTATGTCGCATGAATTTGAAGCTAAATTGTTCATTTCGCATGAATTTGAAGCTAAATTGTTTGTCTAAAATCGCTATTTCGCACGAATTTGAAGCGAAATCGTGTGTTTCGCGTGTTATTGACGTTAAATCGTTCGTTTCGCGTGGATATAAAGCTAATTCGTGTTTTTCGCATAAACTTGAAGCTAAATTGTTCATTTCGCATGAATTTGAAGCTAAATCGTTTGTCTAAAATCACTATTTCGCACGAATTTGAAGCGAAATCGTGTGTTTCACGTGATATTGACGTTAAATCGTTCGTTTCGCTTGGATATAAAGCTAAGTCGTGTATTTCGCATGAATTTGAAGCTAAATTGTTCATTTCGCATGAATTTGAAGCTAATTTGTTTGTTTAAAATCGCTATTTCGCACGAAGTTGAAGCGACATCGTGTGTTTCACTTGATATTGACGTTAAATCGTTCGTTTCGCGTGGATATATAGCTAATTCGTGTATTTCGCATGAATTTGAAGCTAAATCGTTTGTTTAAAATCGCTATTTCGCACGAATTTGAAGCGAAATCGTGTGTTTCGCGTGATATTGACGTTAAATCGTTCGTTTCGCGTGGATATAGAGCTAATTCGTGTCTTTCGCATGAATTTGAAGCTAAATTGTTCATTTCTCATGAATTTGAAGCTAAATCGTTTGTTTAAAATCGCTATTTCGCACGAATTTGAAGCGAAATCGTGTGTTTCGCGTGATATTGACGTTAAATCGTTCGTTTCGCGTGGATAGAAAGCTAATTCGTGTTTTTCGCATGAATTTGAAGCTAAATTGTTCATTTCGCATGAATTTGAAGCTAAATCGTTTGTTTAAAATCGCTATTTCGCACGAATTTGAAGCGAATTCGTGTGTTTCACGTGATATTAACGTTAAATCGTTCGTTTCGCGTGGATATAAAGCTAATTCGTGTATGTCGCATGAATTTGAAGCTAAATTGTTCATTTCGCATGAATTTGAAGCTAAATTGTTCATTTGGCATGAATTTGAAGCTAAATTGTTAATTTCGCATGAATTTGAAGCTGAAACGTTTGTTTAAAATTGCTATTGCGCACGAATTTGAAGCGAAATCGTGTGTTTCACGTGATATTGACGTTAAATCGTTCGTTTCGCGTGGATATAAAGCTAATTCGTGTATTTCGCATGAATTTGAAGCTAAATTGTTCATTTCGCATGAACTTGAAGCTAAAACGTTTGTTTAAAATAGCTATTTCGCACGAATTTGAAGCGAAATCGTGTGTTTCACGTGATATTGACGTTAAATCGTTCGTTTCGCGTGGATATAAAGCTAAGTCGTGTATTTCGCATGAATTTGAAGCTAAATTGTTCATTTCGCATGAATTTGAAGCTAAATCGTTTGTCTAAAATCGCTATTTCGCACGAATTTGAAGCGAAATCGTGTGTTTCGCGTGATATTGACGTTAAATCGTTCGTTTCGCGTGGATATAAAGCTAATTCGTGTTTTTCGCATAAACTTGAAGCTAAATTGTTCATTTCGCATGAATTTGAAGCTAAATCGTTTGTCTAAAATCACTATTTCACACGAATTTGAAGCGAAATCGTGTGTTTCGCGTGATATTGACGTTAAATCGTTCGTTTCGCGTGGATATAAAGCTAAGTCGTGTCTTTCGCATGAATTTGAAGCTAAATTGTTCATTTCTCATGAATTTGAAGCTAAATCGTTAGTTTAAAATCGCTATTTCGCACGAATTTGAAGCGAAATCGTGTGTTTCGCGTGATATTGACGTTAAATAGTTCGTTTCTCGTGGATAGAAAGCTATTTCGTGTTTTTCGCATGAATTTGAAGCTAAATTGTTCATTTCGCATGAATTTGAAGCTAAATCGTTTGTTTAAAATCGCTATTTCGCACGAATTTGAAGCGAAATCGTGTGTTTCACGTGATATTGACGTTAAATCGTTCGTTTCGCGTGGATATAAAGCTAATTCGTGTATTTCGCATGAATTTGAAGCTAAATTGTTCATTTCGCATGAATTTCAAGCTAAATCGTTTGTTTAAAATCGCTATTTCGCACGAATTTGAAGAGAAATCGTGTGTTTCGCGTGATATTGACGTTAAATCGTTCGTTTCGCGTGGATATAAAGCTAATTCGTGTCTTTCGCATGAATTTGAAGCTAAATTGTTCATTTCTCATGAATTTGAAGCTAAATCGTTTGCTTAAAATCGCTATTTCACACGAATTTGAAGCGAAATCGTGTGTTTCACGTGATATTGACGTTAAATCGTTCGTTTCGCGTGGATATAAAGCTAATTCGTGTATTTCGCATGAATTTGAAGCTAAATTGTTCATTTCGCATGAATTTGAAGCTAAATCGTTTGTTTAAAATCGCTATTTCGCACGAATTTGAAGCTAAATCGTGTGTTTCGCGTGATATTGACGTTAAATCGTTCGTTTCGCGTGGATATAGAGCTAATTCGTGTCTTTCGCATGAATTTGAAGCTAAATTGTTCATTTCTCATGAATTTGAAGCTAAATCGTTTGCTTAAAATCGCTATTTCGCACGAATTTGAAGCGAAATCGTGTGTTTCGCGTGATATTGACGTTAAATCGTTCGTTTCGCGTGGATAGAAAGCTAATTCGTGTTTTTCGCATGAATTTGAAGCTAAATTGTTCATTTCGCATGAATTTGAAGCTAAGTCGTTTGTTTAAAATCGCTATTTCGCACGAATTTGAAGCGAAATCGTGTGTTTCACGTGATATTAACGTTAAATCGTTCGTTTCGCGTGGATATAAAGCTAATTCGTGTATTTCGCATGAATTTGAAGCTAAATTGTTCATTTCGCATGAACTTGAAGCTAAAACGTTTGTTTAAAATAGCTATTTCGCACGAATTTGAAGCGAAATCGTGTGTTTCACGTGATATTGACGTTAAATCGTTCGTTTCGCGTGGATATAAAGCTAAGTCGTGTATTTCGCATGAATTTGAAGCTAAATTGTTCATTTCGCATGAATTTGAAGCTAAATCGTTTGTCTAAAATCGCTATTTCGCACGAATTTGAAGCGAAATCGTGTGTTTCGCGTGATATTGACGTTAAATCGTTCGTTTCGCGTGGATATAAAGCTAATTCGTGTTTTTCGCATAAACTTGAAGCTAAATTGTTCATTTCGCATGAATTTGAAGCTAATTTGTTTGTTTAAAATCGCTATTTCGCACGAAGTTGAAGCGACATCGTGTGTTTCACTTGATATTGACGTTAAATCGTTCGTTTCGCGTGGATATAAAGCTAAGTCGTGTCTTTCGCATGAATTTGAAGCTAAATTGTTCATTTCGCATGAATTTGAAGCTAAATCGTTTGTTTAAAATCGATATTTCGCACGAATTTGAAGCGAAATCGTGTGTTTCGCGTGATATTGACGTTAAATCGTTCGTTTCGCCTGGATATAGAGCTAATTCGTGTCTTTCGCATGAATTTGAAGCTAAATTGTTCATTTCTCATGAATTTGAAGCTACATCGTTTGTTTAAAATCGCTATTTCGCACGAATTTGAAGCGAAATCGTGTGTTTCGCGTGATATTGACGTTAAATCGTTCGTTTCGCGTGGATAGAAAGCTAATTCGTGTATTTCGCATGAATTTGAAGCTAAATTGTTCATTTCGCATGAACTTGAAGCTAAAACGTTTGTTTAAAATAGCTATTTCGCACGAATTTGAAGCGAAATCGTGTGTTTCACGTGATATTGACGTTAAATCGTTCGTTTCGCGTGGATATAAAGCTAAGTCGTGTATTTCGCATGAATTTGAAGCTAAATTGTTCATTTCGCATGAATTTGAAGCTAAATCGTTTGTCTAAAATCGCTATTTCGCACGAATTTGAAGCGAAATCGTGTGTTTCGCGTGATATTGACGTTAAATCGTTCGTTTCGCGTGGATATAAAGCTAATTCGTGTTTTTCGCATAAACTTGAAGCTAAATTGTTCATTTCGCATGAATTTGAAGCTAATTTGTTTGTTTAAAATCGCTATTTCGCACGAAGTTGAAGCGACATCGTGTGTTTCACTTGATATTGACGTTAAATCGTTCGTTTCGCGTGGATATAAAGCTAAGTCGTGTCTTTCGCATGAATTTGAAGCTAAATTGTTCATTTCGCATGAATTTGAAGCTAAATCGTTTGTTTAAAATCGATATTTCGCACGAATTTGAAGCGAAATCGTGTGTTTCGCGTGATATTGACGTTAAATCGTTCGTTTCGCCTGGATATAGAGCTAATTCGTGTCTTTCGCATGAATTTGAAGCTAAATTGTTCATTTCTCATGAATTTGAAGCTACATCGTTTGGTTAAAATCGCTATTTCGCACGAATTTGAAGCGAAATCGTGTGTTTCGCGTGATATTGACGTTAAATCGTTCGTTTCGCGTGGATAGAAAGCTAATTCGTGTTTTTCGCATGAATTTGAAGCTAAATTGTTCATTTCGCATGAATTTGAAGCTAAATCGTTTGTTTAAAATCGCTATTTCGCACGAATTTGAAGCGAAATCGTGTGTTTCACGTGATATTGACGTTAAATCGTTCGTTTCGCGTGGATATAAAGCTAATTCGTGTATTTCGCATGAATTTGAAGCTAAATTGTTCATTTCGCATGAATTTCAAGCTAAATCGTTTGTTTAAAATCGCTATTTCGCACGAATTTGAAGAGAAATCGTGTGTTTCGCGTGATATTGACGTTAAATCGTTCGTTTCGCGTGGATATAAAGCTAATTCGTGTTTTTCGCATAAACTTGAAGCTAAATTGTTCATTTCGCATGAATTTGAAGCTAAATCGTTTGTCTAAAATCACTATTTCGCACGAATTTGAAGCGAAATCGTGTGTTTCACGTGATATTGACGTTAAATCGTTCGTTTCGCTTGGATATAAAGCTAAGTCGTGTATTTCGCATGAATTTGAAGCTAAATTGTTCATTTCGCATGAATTTGAAGCTAAATCGTTTGTTTAAAATCGCTATTTCGCACGAATTTGAAGCTAAATCGTGTGTTTCGCGTGATATTGACGTTAAATCGTTCGTTTCGCGTGGATATAGAGCTAATTCGTGTCTTTCGCATGAATTTGAAGCTAAATTGTTCATTTCTCATGAATTTGAAGCTAAATCGTTTGCTTAAAATCGCTATTTCGCACGAATTTGAAGCGAAATCGTGTGTTTCGCGTGATATTGACGTTAAATCGTTCGTTTCGCGTGGATAGAAAGCTAATTCGTGTTTTTCGCATGAATTTGAAGCTAAATTGTTCATTTCGCATGAATTTGAAGCTAAATCGTTTGTTTAAAATCGCTATTTCGCACGAATTTGAAGCGAAATCGTGTGTTTCACGTGATATTAACGTTAAATCGTTCGTTTCGCGTGGATATAAAGCTAATTCGTGTATGTCGCATGAATTTGAAGCTAAATTGTTCATTTCGCATGAATTTGAAGCTAAATCGTTTGTCTAAAATCGCTATTTCGCACGAATTTGAAGCGAAATCGTGTGTTTCTCGTGATATTGACGTTAAATCGTTCGTTTCGCGTGGATATAAAGCTAATTCGTGTTTTTCGCATAAACTTGAAGCTAAATTGTTCATTTCGCATGAATTTGAAGCTAAATCGTTTGTCTAAAATCACTATTTCGCACGAATTTGAAGCGAAATCGTGTGTTTCACGTGATATTGACGTTAAATCGTTCGTTTCGCTTGGATATAAAGCTAAGTCGTGTATTTCGCATGAATTTGAAGCTAAATTGTTCATTTCGCATGAATTTGAAGCTAAATCGTTTGTTTAAAATCGATATTTCGCACGAATTTGAAGCGAAATCGTGTGTTTCGCGTGATATTGACGTTAAATCGTTCGTTTCGCCTGGATATAGAGCTAATTCGTGTCTTTCGCATGAATTTGAAGCTAAATTGTTCATTTCTCATGAATTTGAAGCTACATCGTTTGTTTAAAATCGCTATTTCGCACGAATTTGAAGCGAAATCGTGTGTTTCGCGTGATATTGACGTTAAATCGTTCGTTTCGCGTGGATAGAAAGCTAATTCGTGTTTTTCGCATGAATTTGAAGCTAAATTGTTCATTTCGCATGAATTCGAAGCTAAATCGTTTGTTTAAAATCGCTATTTCGCACGAATTTGAAGCGAAATCGTGTGTTTCACGTGATATTAACGTTAAATCGTTCGTTTCGCGTGGATATAAAGCTAATTTGTGTATGTCGCATGAATTTGAAGCTAAATTGTTCATTTCGCATGAATTTGAAGCTAAATTGTTCATTTCGCATGAATTTGAAGCTAAATTGTTAATTTCGCATGAATTTGAAGCTGAAACGTTTGTTTAAAATTGCTATTGCGCACGAATTTGAAGCGAAATCGTGTGTTTCACGTGATATTGACGTTAAATCGTTCGTTTCGCGTGGATATAAAGCTAATTCGTGTATTTCGCATGAATTTGAAGCTAAATTGTTCATTTCGCATGAATTTGAAGCTAAATCGTTTGTTTAAAATCACTATTTCACACGAATTTGAAGCGAAATCGTGTGTTTCACGTGATATTGACGATAAATCGTTCGTTTCGCGTGGATATAAAGCTAATTCATGTATTTCGCATGAATTTGAAGCTAAATTGTTCATTTCGCATGAATTGGAAGCTAATTCGTTTGTTTAAAATCGCTATTTCGCCCGAATTTGAAGCTAAATCGTGTATTTCGCATGATATTGACGGTAAGTCGTTTGTTTCGGGTGGATTTAAAGCTAAATCGAGTAATTCGCATGAATTTGAAGCTAAATTGTTCATTTCGCATGAACTTGAAGCTAAAACGTTTGTTTAAAATAGCTATTTCGCACGAATTTGAAGCGAAATCGTGTGTTTCACGTGATATTGACGTTAAATCGTTCGTTTCGCGTGGATATAAAGCTAAGTCGTGTATTTCGCATGAATTTGAAGCTAAATTGTTCATTTCGCATGAATTTGAAGCTAAATCGTTTGTCTAAAATCGCTATTTCGCACGAATCTGAAGCGAAATCGTGTGTTTCGCGTGATATTGACGTTAAATCGTTCGTTTCGCGTGGATATAAAGCTAATTCGTGTTTTTCGCATAAACTTGAAGCTAAATTGTTCATTTCGCATGAATTTGAAGCTAAATCGTTTGTCTAAAATCACTATTTCACACGAATTTGAAGCGAAATCGTGTGTTTCGCGTGATATTGACGTTAAATAGTTCGTTTCTCGTGGATAGAAAGCTATTTCGTGTTTTTCGCATGAATTTGAAGCTAAATTGTTCATTTCGCATGAATTTGAAGCTAAATTGTTTGTTTAAAATCGCTATTTCGCACGAATTTGAAGCGAAATCGTGTGTTTCACGTGATATTGACGTTAAATCGTTCGTTTCGCGTGGATATAAAGCTAATTCGTGTATTTCGCATGAATTTGAAGCTAAATTGTTCATTTCGCATGAATTTCAAGCTAAATCGTTTGTTTAAAATCGCTATTTCGCACGAATTTGAAGAGAAATCGTGTGTTTCGCGTGATATTGACGTTAAATCGTTCGTTTCGCGTGGATATAAAGCTAATTCGTGTTTTTCGCATAAATTTGAAGCTAAATTGTTCATTTCGCATGAATTTGAAGCTAAATCGTTTGTCTTAAATCACTATTTCACACGAATTTGAAGCGAAATCGTGTGTTTCACGTGATATTGACGTTAAATCGTTCGTTTCGCGTGGATATAAAGCTAATTCGTGTTTTTCTCATGAATTTGAAGATAAATTGTTCATTTCGCATGAATTTGAAGCTAAATTGTTAATTTCGCATGAATTTGAAGCTGAAACGTTTGTTTAAAATCGCTATTGCGCACGAATTTGAATCGAAATCGTGTGTTTCGCGTGATATTGACGTTAAATCGTTCGTTTCGCGTGGATATAAAGCTAATTCGTGTATTTCGCATGAATTTGAAGCTAAATTGTTCATTTCGCATCAATTTGAAGCTAAATCGTTTGTTTAAAGTCGCTATTTCGCACGAATTTGAAGCGAAATCGTGTGTTTCGCGTGATATTGACGTTAAATCGTTCGTTTCGCGTGGATAGAAAGCTAATTCGTGTTTTTCCCATAAATTTGAAGCTAAATTGTTCATTTCGCATGAATTTGAAGCTAAATCGTTTGTCTAAAATCGCTATTTCGCACGAATTTGAAGCGAAATCGTGTGTTTCACGTGATATTAACGTTAAATCGTTCGTTTCGCGTGGATATAAAGCTAATTCGTGTATGTCGCATGAATTTGAAGCTAAATTGTTCATTTCGCATGAATTTCAAGCTAAATCGTTTGTCTAAAATCGCTATTTCGCACGAATTTGAAGCGAAATCGTGTGTTTCGCGTGATATTGACGTTAAATCGTTCGTTTCGCGTGGATATAAAGCTAATTCGTGTTTTTCGCATAAACTTGAAGCTAAATTGTTCATTTCGCATGAATTTGAAGCTAAATCGTTTGTCTAAAATCACTATTTCGCACGAATTTGAAGCGAAATCGTGTGTTTCACGTGATATTGACGTTAAATCGTTCGTTTCGCTTGGATATAAAGCTAAGTCGTGTATTTCGCATGAATTTGAAGCTAAATTGTTCATTTCGCATGAATTTGAAGCTAATTTGTTTGTTTAAAATCGCTATTTCGCACGAAGTTGAAGCGACATCGTGTGTTTCACTTGATATTGACGTTAAATCGTTCGTTTCGCGTGGATATATAGCTAATTCGTGTATTTCGCATGAATTTGAAGCTAAATCGTTTGTTTAAAATCGCTATTTCGCACGAATTTGAAGCGAAATCGTGTGTTTCGCGTGATATTGACGTTAAATCGTTCGTTTCGCGTGGATATAGAGCTAATTCGTGTCTTTCGCATGAATTTGAAGCTAAATTGTTCATTTCTCATGAATTTGAAGCTAAATCGTTTGTTTAAAATCGCTATTTCGCACGAATTTGAAGCGAAATCGTGTGTTTCGCGTGATATTGACGTTAAATCGTTCGTTTCGCGTGGATAGAAAGCTAATTCGTGTTTTTCGCATGAATTTGAAGCTAAATTGTTCATTTCGCATGAATTTGAAGCTAAATCGTTTGTTTAAAATCGCTATTTCGCACGAATTTGAAGCGAAATCGTGTGTTTCACGTGATATTGACGTTAAATCGTTCGTTTCGCGTGGATATAAAGCTAATTCGTGTATTTCGCATGAATTTGAAGCTAAATTGTTCATTTCGCATGAACTTGAAGCTAAAACGTTTGTTTAAAATAGCTATTTCGCACGAATTTGAAGCGAAATCGTGTGTTTCACGTGATATTGACGTTAAATCGTTCGTTTCGCGTGGATATAAAGCTAAGTCGTGTATTTCGCATGAATTTGAAGCTAAATTGTTCATTTCGCATGAATTTGAAGCTAAATCGTTTGTCTAAAATCGCTATTTCGCACGAATTTGAAGCGAAATCGTGTGTTTCGCGTGATATTGACGTTGTTACGTCCCGCGGCGTCGTTTCCCGAAAAATATATATATTCGCACGAATACCGCGGATCAAGACGTACGTTGCAAACCTTTGGGTACACACGCGACTCGTACGTTCGGTGTATTACCGGGATCTCATGCGTTCGCGAATAGGCGGTTTACAAAAGGCACTCACCGGACGGTCTAGTACATCGGGTCGATAGACCGGGCGACCTCGAGGGCTCGGAGTGCGGCTTGCTTCAAGATGAACGTCGTGTAGCGCCTTCGACGTGGGTCTCCCTTCGCGTAGACTGGAGGGTAGGACGTGGTATCGTCTATGTCGATCGGACGGGGCTCGCTCCACTGGACCAGCTCGACGTATGGATGTCTCACGGCTCGCTGAAGCTGGGCGATGATACGGGCCTCGTAGTTTCGTTGGCGGTCGAATCTCCGTGAGCCGTCAGCGATCGCGCTGGTTTTTCGGCAAAGCTTCCGAAGCTGATATTTACGACCGGCGCGTTTTGGCATGGGGAGCTTATGTCGCTTAGAAGGACTGTTGTCAGGTTCCAACCGAAAGCCTCAAGTCTCTATACCGAGCATTCAGGGTGAGCTCCGTGCGTATATTAACTTGGCAGTCAGAAGGGTTTAGACAACCGTTCGACCATAGGCGACACTCGTTTCCTTTGCCGTGAAGAAGTTAGGATTGAAGATTGAAGGGTACGACAATAACTAAGTATTAAAGAATATATTCAAGATTAAGATACACTTAGACTCCTAATATGAACTACGACTGGGAGTAGAGTTGAAATAGTAAAGTGCGGGGAGGTCTCCAGAGGAAGTCGTTCCTCGGTGGAGCTGGGAGTAGAACTGACGATCTTCGCTGGTGCTCTGACCTCCTTCGGTTGTGGGGGCGCTGCTGCTCCGGGGAGGTACGAGTGGGGCGTACCGTGTGGTGGGGAATCCTCCGGAGTGGGGATGCCGGGGAATGCTGGTGAGTCGGCTAGCGGAGCGCGTCTTTGGTGTTCTATAGCTAACGCTTGCACACGTCTTACGGTATTACGCATATGGTAACATCAGTGGAAGAGTCGGTAAACGCTTGAACGCTTCTTATGGTATTACTCGTATGGTAACGTTGGTGGAGGTGTCGGTAATGGGTTGAACGGTAGGATGGGTATCGGGAGAGCGTAGGATAGGGGCTCGAATGTAGTATATCTTCCTATAACTAGTTCGGGTTAATATATATAATCTATGTTCTTATGGCTAGGTCGATTTGAAGGCCCGGGCCTGAAAAGGGTGTCAAATTACGATGTAATTTGACACCTATTTCCAAAATTTTTCGAGCGCCCGGCGCTCGACCCGGCAAGGCGTTGGCTTGCCGAATCCGCATTTATATGGTTACATCAATACGTCGGGTGACGTAACACCTCCCCCCCTGGGAGAAAGAAAAATGATGATAGTCATTTTTCTTCCTCGTCTGAGTCGGCGAGGAGAGACCGTTTCTTATACGATACGTATTTATCAGTACGCTCGATAGAGTTTTCAAAGTCGTTAGAGTTCTTTGTTTTTGAGTCCGTTTGCTCTTCCTTATCGACTATAACGCTTGTTAAAGGGATACACTCGGTCGTGGTACACTTGGGGGGCACTTCACTGACACTTTGTTTGTGCTTTAGGTAAAGGCAGAAGTGCGCCAGGGCACTCCACGATGCTGCGAGGAGCTGGAGACTCCACCCGTAGGCCGCGTGTAGAGCGATCCCGTTGAGGATTGTGTTGATGCAAAGTTTGATGATTCGTATGGCCAAGTATATTCCCATGAACCCAGCCATTATGGAGCCGAATTCGATGAAGGTGCCCCATATTTTCTTGCTAGTTGATTCTGCGATCTGTTTCAAGGTGTCCTCATCCATCAGATTGTGCAGTTTCACGGATCCGTCTGCGTACGATCTGCCTGATGCGCCTTGTGCCAGTGCATTTATTACTGCCATCTTTTCGATAGGGAACATGATGTGCTCATTAAGTTTTTGGATGTCTTCCTGTGTGTATATTCCGCCGGTAGCAAGATTTGTTGGGTCAATGTATTTCCATGTAGATGTTGTTATCGGCTGGAGTGGCGGAGGTGGTATACTCTCTACTGGTCGAGGCGTAATCTTGTACCATGCCCCGTGAATTTGGTAGATCGGTGGAATCAATTCGTTGCATACTCTTTTAGTGCCTGTTCTTGTGAGGATATGCGTGCGTGGTGTCAGGAAGAACGAATTGTTTCTATAGGTGACGGGAAGTTCGTCGTAGCACTCCTCTGTCTTCCTGAGGACGCACTGAACGGGTATGCACTTGACGACGTATATGGCTTCTCCGGCGGGAATGGCCATGTAACCGGGCTCTTTTACCAATGTTGTGGCGACTTCTGCCGGTGATATGTGGATTAGTGAGATAACATTTTTCAAGACCTGGCGTTCCAGTGCGCATTTTTGGTTGATGATGTCTCTATACATTGCGATGATTTGGGACCGGAGGTGCTTCTCGATATACACGAATTTCGTGTTTACATAAGTGAATATGTCCAGGCTATTGATCTTGGTTTTGGTAATTGATTTGAATTTTCCTTCTTTGTCTGTTTCTAGGAGGAGCAGCTTCGGGTGTTCGGTCCGGATTAGCGTGTAGCCGCAGATCTGCGTCCGGCCGGTGCTCGTGAGTGCGAATACGGTGTCGCCGGATGCCACTGTGTAAGTTGGAGTGTTGCTGTGGTTTGGTGTGAAGACTTTGGTAGATCTGCCATCGAAGAGGACTTCATATTTGTTGAAGGCGCACTGGTCGGTAGGCATGCTGTCCCAAAAGGTGAATCCGTCTTCCGGATCCGTGCAGTATTCCCTGTCGAGTGTGCACCGGTGTCCTGTGGGTAGGAGTATCTCATTGGTCGAGATTTTGGTTGAGGCGCTGAAGTTTTTGAGAGTGACTCTGATCACTGCTTGCACTATGACTTGGTTCCAAGTGCCGAAAGGGTCGCTATACGTAGTTCCGCCGCATGTTCCGTCCTGCAGAATGGAACCTGCCAGTGTAATACTTCTCGTGGTGGTGCTGTTGCTCATTAGTCCCACTAATTGGTTGTTGGGCGGTAGCACAAGTACGCCTGAGTTATGCATTGTTTTGCATATGTCTCTTGGAGTGTTGAGAAGGTACTGTTGGCGGCCGTTATTCACTACGGACATGTGGGAGTGCATGCCGCAATAGTAGATGGTCCGATCTATTTCAACTTTGCATTGGAAGGTTGTGGTCTCCTCGAAGTCGACTATCTGGAGGAGCTGAATACTGACGTTTTGGACTGTCGGTTCGGTATCGGAAAATTCGCAGAGCGGTTTGTCTACTGTGGAGAACGTAGTCGCGTTTACGGTCGAACTTCCACAGTCGTAGCCTATCACTGCTGAGGCTGTACGTATGAGAGTGAAGATCAGAAGTGGTGCGGTCATGTTCATGTTGGCGGTGTTGGATGCAGACTGAGGGTTGTCTCGGAGCTCGCTCACTGTTTTATACCGGTGCTGTCCTATGTTCCGAGTGGTGGGGTTTGGGGTTTGGGGTGGGGGCGAACGCGTCTCTGTTACACTTTGCACTCTGAGGTGTCCTGTTGGGGCGTGTTTCAGTTTGTCCGTATGGACCACTCGCGAACCAGACTTATAGTTTATCCTTACATTTCTATCGCTTATACATTCCACAATTTCGTACGGGCCGGAATATTCGTCGTCGAACTTACTTTTACGCGGCTCTTTGAGTAGATACACATTGTCCCCGACGGAAAAGGATTGAGCATTCGTTTTCCTGTCGTAATACTTTTTAGAGCGATACTTTGCGGATTCCAAGTTCTCTCGGGCTTTCCCTACTGTTTCGGAGATTCTTGATTGAAGATTTTCTAAATATTTGTTGTATGACTCGTCTGACGAGTCGTGCATTGCGGTATTTGCTGAGGGAGTCCTAGCTATTGTACCGAAGACAAGCTCGTGAGGGGTGAACAGTGTGCCTTCGTGCGTACTCGTGTTATATGAGAAGGTTGCGAACGGCAGCCACTCGTCCCAGTTTCCCTTCGTTATGTACTGTTTCAGATATTCCGTTAAAACGTGGTGAGAACGTTCTACTGAGCCGTTGCTTTGGGGTCTGAACGCGGTTGTTTTGAATTGTGTGATCTTGAATCGCTTAGCTACATTTCTCATGAGAGAACTGAGGAAATTCGTTCCTTGATCAGTCAGTATACCCTTTGGCGCGCCGAAACGGCAAATAAATTCCTGGGTAAACGCATTCGCGATTTCTATCGCGTTCGCGTTTCTTAGTGGGATGGCTAGGGAGTATTTTGTGAGGAGGTCTTGGATTGTTAAGATGTAGGAGAAGTCGTTAGGTGAAGTGGGAAGCGGGCCTACAATATCCATTGAAACTTTCTCGAAAGCGCTACCGGGCGTGTCAGTTATCGTCATGGGTTGTCTTGTTTTAACGCGGACTAATTTTTTTCGTTGGCATGATTCACACGAATTTACGAATTCTTGGACTTCTTTTTTGAGTGTGGGCCAAAAATATCTTTCCCTGATTCTCCTGTACGTTTTCGTAATGCCTTTGTGTCCCGCGAAGGCTGAGTCGTGGTTTTCAGATATTATGGAGGATCGATCGTTGATCGGGGGTATCCGAACTTCGTTACCGCAGGCGAAAATTTGTGTGTTGGTGTTTGAAAATAGTTCTAAGAGAATTTTGTAAATGCTGATCCAGGGTGTCTCGTCTATTGATATCTTTGATATGCTAAAGGAATCGAGTTGTAGTTCGGTCACGACGTCCAGTATTGATCTGAGAGACTCTGTTATGTTTTCGTGCGAGGCCGCGTGATGTTTTGTGGATTTTATGGGGAGTAGGATTAATTTCTTCTTTCCGGAGTTCAATACTTTTGCCCTGGACAACGTTAGGTTTTCGAGTGGTGGTATTCTACCGGCTGAGAACAGATCTACTGCCCCGGGGTCCACGGGTTGGCCGTCCATTGTTATGAACGCCACCAGGTTATCGTCGCGCATAATCAACCGGTCGCGTGTATGCACGAACGTTCTTCTATTTGGTTTCGCGGGGTGGTTGTATTGTTCGAATATGTTCTCGCTACTGTCGGTTTCCGATTGTGATTCGGGGCTGGACGTGACTGCTCTGTCGGTGGGCGTGTCCACTGTTATCGTAGGAGAGCGAGGAGTGTGCGGAGGGGAATGGGCGGTTGGGGATTGGTGAGATGAAGGCGAGGCGTTGGGTGAAAATGGCAGATCTTTTCGTGAAGATGGCGGGCTAGGTGGCGGTTGGTTGGGGCGGGGAGTGGAAGGAACATTTCGCGATGGTGGCCGTCGGCCGAGGATTGGTGACGGGTTCTGTGGGGTGGGTGGAAGGGGTCGCGGTGGTCGTTTAACGGCGTCGAACATGTCGGAGGACCCAGAGCCGGAGGACATTGGAAGGGTGCTCACGGGGTTGCGTGAAAGCGCGTCTGCGTTTAAATTGGTTTTTCCTGTTTTGTAAGTGATCCGGTAATCGAACTCGGCCAGTTTCAGGCGCCAACGGAGCAGCCTGGACGTAGGGTCTTTGACTGAGTTCATCCACACGAGTGGCTGATGATCTGTGATTAGGTTGAATTTGTGGCCGTAGATGTATGGCCGGAAATATTGCGTACAGTAAATGATGGCTAGGCACTCCTTCTCGATGGTTGAGTAATTTAATTCTGCACCGTGAAGTAGGCGAGATGCGTACGCGATGGGACGATCTTTCCCCTGTTCTCCCTGGCTAAGAATGCCGCCTATGGCATACCCCGAAGCATCTGTTGTTATGTTAAATTCTTTAGAGAAATCTGGATACTGTAATAGCGGCTCCGTGGTCAACACTTCTCGTAACGTGTGAAAGGCGTTTTCCTGTTGTTGACCCCAAACGAACTTGGTGTCCTTTTTTAGCAGCGTGGTTAGTGGTTTCGAGATGTTTGAAAAGTTTTTGATAAACCGTCTGTAATAGCCCGACAGACCAAGGAACTCGCGAAGGCTCTTTACGTTTTTGGGTTTGGGGAATTCTTTGACCGCAATAATTTTCTGTGGACAGGGCTTAACTCCGTCCTCCCCTATTATGTGGCCGAGGTACGCTACCTCGCGGTGCAAAAATCCGCATTTCGACGGTTGTAGTTTAAGGTTCGCGTCCCGCAACCTTTGGGCAAGCTTGTTGAACTTGGACTTGTGCTCTGATAAACTTCTCGCGTAGATAACTATGTCATCCAGGTACACGAAGAGCTCCGTGCCCTGGAGACCCGATAAAATATTGTCCATTAGCCTCTGAAAGGTGGCGGGGGCGTTCCGTAGGCCGAAGGGCATCCTTTTGAACTCGTAGTGTCCGTAAGGGGTTGAGAATGCCGTTTTCGCCGCGTCTTCGGGTTCCATTTCGATCTGGTGGAACCCGCTGGCCAAATCGAAAACGCTAAAATATTTTGCACTGCCGAGTTGATCTAAGATTTCTAGGATGCTTGGTAACGGGTAGGCATCCGGGATCGACTTTTCGTTTAAAGACCTGAAATCGACTACCATACGCCACCTTTTGTTCCCGTCGGCGTCGGGTTTCTTCGGGACAATCCACAAAGGGCTATTGAATGGTGACTTGGAAGGAGCTACGATATTTTGTTCCAACAGCTCCTTCATCTGGTTATTGATTTCCTCTTTGTGGATTGGAGGGTATCTATACTGTTTTACATGTACGGGTATTTCGTCGGTTGTTATAATTTTATGTTTTACCGCGTTAGTCTTTCCCAGAGGCTCACCCGGGAGGTGGAAGACGTCGTGGTATTCGTAAATGATTTGGTCGACGTGTGATCTCTCCTCTTTGCTGAGATGACTCGTACTTATTATGTCGGTGATCACTTTACGTCGCGAGTTAGGAGAGCTGGATTCGAAGTATTGAGCAACTGAATGAATTGAAATTGAATTGGTCTCGCGTGATTCCGCGGTATACTCGATGCCTTCCACCTCCTCCAGCTCCATGGTCGGCATGGGGAGGTCGACAGCCTTGTCCGAAGTGTTTACGCAGTTAACGAATGCTTTTCCGTTAGAGATTTTGACTAAGCAATGCGGCACCATCACGCCTGGTGTTAATTCGCATTTTCTAATGTAGCCTATTTCCGGGCCGGTGGCGTTCACCGCGATACACGCGCTCGCGCGTGGTCCGATAATACACCTATCTGCTGATAAAAACGAGAATTTATTTCCGTTCCAGACCAGGCTTTTGGTTCTGAACGATATCTCTGCCTCTCCCGAGAGGAATGCTGCTCCCAAAATTCCGTCCGCAGGAATTGGGAACGTATCAGGCACCACGTGGAATTCCACCACTGCGTTTGCTATGTTGACGGTGGTAGAACCCAGGGTTGCAACGCTTTCGTCAGTGATCCCCGATATATTAATACTATTCGCGACATCTACGACTATGCTTGGGTTAAGGAGCGATGCCTTGATTATATTCGGCTCGGCTCCAGTGTCGATCATAAATTTTCCGGTGGAAGGAAAGTCGGGGGACGAAACCATTACGTGTGGCACTTTGGTATCGGGGCTTAATGTGACTCGCGACACTCTTCCTCTGGTACAGTGTGTTCGCTCGATAACGTCCGGATCGATTGTGGGCGCGAGTTTTCGGTTACCTCCCGTCGCGGGTTCGGGTGAGACGGGAGGGGCCTCCCGTTTCCCTGCTGTTCGCGTATGCGGTTGTTGTACTCTCGCTTGCGACATTCGTGAATGTCGTGTCCCGGCGTCTTGCAGTAATTGCAAAATTTCTGCTGGTTTCGCGGGTATGAAGAGGAATTACCTTCGCGTCTGGGTGGAGGTATGTATACGTCGCGGCTTGGTGTGGCGTAATTGCTGCGCGGTCGTTCGTAAGAGTCGTTGGTGGGAACTCGACGGTCGGGCTGCGGTGGCGTATCGCGATAAGGTGAGCGCGGCGGTTCGTGGGAACGCGCCTCGCGGAACGGTGCGGGCGACGGTGACCGATATCGGCTTATCTCGGCGCGGATGTTTGGTCTGGTGTCGCGTTGGGTTTCGCCCCGGTTATCGCAGAACCGAACCTCGCGGATGTTATGCTTCTCGTATCTCACCTTATCGAGCTCTAGTTCCTTAAAGACGCTTATCGCTTCGTCATACACGCGGTGGAGAGGTTTATCTCTAAGGGGCCTGAGCTGCGACCGAATCGTGGGAACGGATCCTCGAATGAGGCAGTCCCTCGTGAAGTCATCTATTTCAAATATATCGGTGCGGCTTCTGTTGCAATCGATTATTGCATCGCGCAGATCTTTGACGCGACTAATGTAGTCTAATATGTGTTCGTTCGGACGCATGAAAATATTCGACAACTCTCCGCGATAGTGGTCGACAGTGTGGCATGATCCGAAAACGTTTTTCAATCTGTCGCAAACTCCCGAGACTGTTCTTATAGGCCAGTCTTCTATTGCGATGTATGCGCGTCCGCGTAATTTACTGACTATTAATTTTGCGAGAGTACCTTCCGCGTGTGGAGGAATCAGGGTCCTGGCTCGGAGGCACGTGCGAGTGAATTGGAGGACCGGCGGTTGAGATCCGTCGAACGTGGGTATGGATTCGGCCGCGGCCTTCAATGTTAGTCCGGAATTTTCTGGTTCGGGCATACTGCCTGTGTTCTGATTCGTTATTTCTGAGGCGCCCGAAGAAAGGGGGTTTTGTACGCGCGTTGCTTCGGTTTTTAAGATTTCGAGTTGTTCGCGTAATTGGACGTTCTCGTTGTGGATGGCTTCGCGGTCTAGGTCCATCTCTGACTGCGCTAGGGATACTTGAGATTGAAATTCCTCCTTTTTCCTCTCTAAGCTATTAGCTTGTTCTAGGAGGCGAGCCTCTTTATTAGCGAGGGTCTTCTGGATCGCGAATAATTCGTCCTGCGTTAACTGTTTGGACTTGAGGTCGTATGTTTGCGAGCGCGTAGAAACCGCTGGAGGATTCGCGGGCATCATGAGAGGTTTAGCGATCCCACCGCTGCCACCAAATTGTTACGTCCCGCGGCGTCGTTTCCCGAAAAATATATATATTCGCACGAATACCGCGGATCAAGACGTACGTTGCAAACCTTTGGGTACACACGCGACTCGTACGTTCGGTGTATTACCGGGATCTCATGCGTTCGCGAATAGGCGGTTTACAAAAGGCACTCACCGGACGGTCTAGTACATCGGGTCGATAGACCGGGCGACCTCGAGGGCTCGGAGTGCGGCTTGCTTCAAGATGAACGTCGTGTAGCGCCTTCGACGTGGGTCTCCCTTCGCGTAGACTGGAGGGTAGGACGTGGTATCGTCTATGTCGATCGGACGGGGCTCGCTCCACTGGACCAGCTCGACGTATGGATGTCTCACGGCTCGCTGAAGCTGGGCGATGATACGGGCCTCGTAGTTTCGTTGGCGGTCGAATCTCCGTGAGCCGTCAGCGATCGCGCTGGTTTTTCGGCAAAGCTTCCGAAGCTGATATTTACGACCGGCGCGTTTTGGCATGGGGAGCTTATGTCGCTTAGAAGGACTGTTGTCAGGTTCCAACCGAAAGCCTCAAGTCTCTATACCGAGCATTCAGGGTGAGCTCCGTGCGTATATTAACTTGGCAGTCAGAAGGGTTTAGACAACCGTTCGACCATAGGCGACACTCGTTTCCTTTGCCGTGAAGAAGTTAGGATTGAAGATTGAAGGGTACGACAATAACTAAGTATTAAAGAATATATTCAAGATTAAGATACACTTAGACTCCTAATATGAACTACGACTGGGAGTAGAGTTGAAATAGTAAAGTGCGGGGAGGTCTCCAGAGGAAGTCGTTCCTCGGTGGAGCTGGGAGTAGAACTGACGATCTTCGCTGGTGCTCTGACCTCCTTCGGTTGTGGGGGCGCTGCTGCTCCGGGGAGGTACGAGTGGGGCGTACCGTGTGGTGGGGAATCCTCCGGAGTGGGGATGCCGGGGAATGCTGGTGAGTCGGCTAGCGGAGCGCGTCTTTGGTGTTCTATAGCTAACGCTTGCACACGTCTTACGGTATTACGCATATGGTAACATCAGTGGAAGAGTCGGTAAACGCTTGAACGCTTCTTATGGTATTACTCGTATGGTAACGTTGGTGGAGGTGTCGGTAATGGGTTGAACGGTAGGATGGGTATCGGGAGAGCGTAGGATAGGGGCTCGAATGTAGTATATCTTCCTATAACTAGTTCGGGTTAATATATATAATCTATGTTCTTATGGCTAGGTCGATTTGAAGGCCCGGGCCTGAAAAGGGTGTCAAATTACGATGTAATTTGACACCTATTTCCAAAATTTTTCGAGCGCCCGGCGCTCGACCCGGCAAGGCGTTGGCTTGCCGAATCCGCATTTATATGGTTACATCAATACGTCGGGTGACGTAACAACGTTAAATCGTTCGTTTCGCGTGGATATAAAGCTAATTCGTGTTTTTCGCATAAACTTGAAGCTAAATTGTTCATTTCGCATGAATTTGAAGCTAAATCGTTTGTCTAAAATCACTATTTCACACGAATTTGAAGCGAAATCGTGTGTTTCACGTGATATTGACGTTAAATCGTTCGTTTCGCGTGGATATAAAGCTAAGTCGTGTCTTTCGCATGAATTTGAAGCTAAATTGTTCATTTCTCATGAATTTGAAGCTAAATCGTTTGTTTAAAATCGCTATTTCGCACGAATTTGAAGAGAAATCGTGTGTTTCGCGTGATATTGACGTTAAATCGTTCGTTTCGCGTGGATAGAAAGCTAATTCGTGTTTTTCTCATGAATTTGAAGCTAAATTGTTCATTTCGCATGAATTTGAAGCTAAATCGTTTGTTTAAAATCGCTATTTCGCACGAATTTGAAGCGAAATCGTGTGTTTCACGTGATATTAACGTTAAATCGTTCGTTTCGCGTGGATATAAAGCTAATTCGTGTATGTCGCATGAATTTGAAGCTAAATTGTTCATTTCGCATGAATTTGAAGCTAAATCGTTTGTCTAAAATCGCTATTTCGCACGAATTTGAAGCGAAATCGTGTGTTTCGCGTGATATTGACGTTATATCGTTCGTTTCGCGTGGATATAAAGCTAATTCGTGTTTTTCGCATAAACTTGAAGCTAAATTGTTCATTTCGCATGAATTTGAAGCTAAATCGTTTGTCTAAAATCACTATTTCGCACGAATTTGAAGCGAAATCGTGTGTTTCACGTGATATTGACGTTAAATCGTTCGTTTCGCTTGGATATAAAGCTAAGTCGTGTATTTCGCATGAATTTGAAGCTAAATTGTTCATTTCGCATGAATTTGAAGCTAATTTGTTTGTTTAAAATCGCTATTTCGCACGAAGTTGAAGCGACATCGTGTGTTTCACTTGATATTGACGTTAAATCGTTCGTTTCGCGTGGATATATAGCTAATTCGTGTATTTCGCATGAATTTGAAGCTAAATCGTTTGTTTAAAATCGCTATTTCGCACGAATTTGAAGCGAAATCGTGTGTTTCGCGTGATATTGACGTTAAATCGTTCGTTTCGCGTGGATAGAAAGCTAATTCATGTATTTCGCATGAATTTGAAGCTAAATTGTTCATTTCGCATGAATTGGAAGCTAATTCGTTTGTTTAAAATCGCTATTTCGCCCGAATTTGAAGCTAAATCGTGTATTTCGCATGATATTGACGGTAAGTCGTTTGTTTCGGGTGGATTTAAAGCTAAATCGAGTAATTCGCATGAATTTGAAGCTAAATTGTTCATTTCGCATGAACTTGAAGCTAAAACGTTTGTTTAAAATAGCTATTTCGCACGAATTTGAAGCGAAATCGTGTGTTTCACGTGATATTGACGTTAAATCGTTCGTTTCGCGTGGATATAAAGCTAAGTCGTGTATTTCGCATGAATTTGAAGCTAAATTGTACATTTCGCATGAATTTGAAGCTAAATCGTTTGTCTAAAATCGCTATTTCGCACGAATCTGAAGCGAAATCGTGTGTTTCGCGTGATATTGACGTTAAATCGTTCGTTTCGCGTGGATATAAAGCTAATTCGTGTTTTTCGCATAAACTTGAAGCTAAATTGTTCATTTCGCATGAATTTGAAGCTAAATCGTTTGTCTAAAATCACTATTTCACACGAATTTGAAGCGAAATCGTGTGTTTCGCGTGATATTGACGTTAAATCGTTCGTTTCGCGTGGATATAAAGCTAAGTCGTGTCTTTCGCATGAATTTGAAGCTAAATTGTTCATTTCTCATGAATTTGAAGCTAAATCGTTAGTTTAAAATCGCTATTTCGCACGAATTTGAAGCGAAATCGTGTGTTTCGCGTGATATTGACGTTAAATAGTTCGTTTCTCGTGGATAGAAAGCTATTTCGTGTTTTTCGCATGAATTTGAAGCTAAATTGTTCATTTCGCATGAATTTGAAGCTAAATTGTTTGTTTAAAATCGCTATTTCGCACGAATTTGAAGCGAAATCGTGTGTTTCACGTGATATTGACGTTAAATCGTTCGTTTCGCGTGGATATAAAGCTAATTCGTGTATTTCGCATGAATTTGAAGCTAAATTGTTCATTTCGCATGAATTTCAAGCTAAATCGTTTGTTTAAAATCGCTATTTCGCACGAATTTGAAGAGAAATCGTGTGTTTCGCGTGATATTGACGTTAAATCGTTCGTTTCGCGTGGATATAAAGCTAATTCGTGTTTTTCGCATAAATTTGAAGCTAAATTGTTCATTTCGCATGAATTTGAAGCTAAATCGTTTGTCTTAAATCACTATTTCACACGAATTTGAAGCGAAATCGTGTGTTTCACGTGATATTGACGTTAAATCGTTCGTTTCGCGTGGATATAAAGCTAATTCGTGTATTTCGCATGAATTTGAAGCTAAATTGTTCATTTCGCATGAATTTGAAGCTAAATCGTTTGTTTAAAATCGCTATTTCGCACGAATTTGAAGCTAAATCGTGTGTTTCGCGTGATGTTGACGTTAAATCGTTCGTTTCGCGTGGATATAAAGCTAATTCGTGTTTTTCTCATGAATTTGAAGATAAATTGTTCATTTCGCATGAATTTGAAGCTAAATTGTTAATTTCGCATGAATTTGAAGCTGAAACGTTTGTTTAAAATCGCTATTGCGCACGAATTTGAATCGAAATCGTGTGTTTCGCGTGATATTGACGTTAAATCGTTCGTTTCGCGTGGATATAAAGCTAATTCGTGTATTTCGCATGAATTTGAAGCTAAATTGTTCATTTCGCATCAATTTGAAGCTAAATCGTTTGTTTAAAGTCGCTATTTCGCACGAATTTGAAGCGAAATCGTGTGTTTCGCGTGATATTGACGTTAAATCGTTCGTTTCGCGTGGATATAAAGCTAATTCGTGTATTTCGCATGAATTTGAAGCTAAATTGTTCATTTCGCATGAATTTGAAGCTAAATCGTTTGTCTAAAATCACTATTTCACACGAATTTGAAGCGAAATCGTGTGTTTCACGTGATATTGACGTTAAATCGTTCGTTTCGCGTGGATATAAAGCTAAGTCGTGTCTTTCGCATGAATTTGAAGCTAAATTGTTCATTTCTCATGAATTTGAAGCTAAATCGTTTGTTTAAAATCGCTATTTCGCACGAATTTGAAGAGAAATCGTGTGTTTCGCGTGATATTGACGTTAAATCGTTCGTTTCGCGTGGATAGAAAGCTAATTCGTGTTTTTCTCATGAATTTGAAGCTAAATTGTTCATTTCGCATGAATTTGAAGCTAAATCGTTTGTTTAAAATCGCTATTTCGCACGAATTTGAAGCGAAATCGTGTGTTTCACGTGATATTAACGTTAAATCGTTCGTTTCGCGTGGATATAAAGCTAATTCGTGTATGTCGCATGAATTTGAAGCTAAATTGTTCATTTCGCATGAATTTGAAGCTAAATCGTTTGTCTAAAATCGCTATTTCGCACGAATTTGAAGCGAAATCGTGTGTTTCGCGTGATATTGACGTTATATCGTTCGTTTCGCGTGGATATAAAGCTAATTCGTGTTTTTCGCATAAACTTGAAGCTAAATTGTTCATTTCGCATGAATTTGAAGCTAAATCGTTTGTCTAAAATCACTATTTCGCACGAATTTGAAGCGAAATCGTGTGTTTCACGTGATATTGACGTTAAATCGTTCGTTTCGCTTGGATATAAAGCTAAGTCGTGTATTTCGCATGAATTTGAAGCTAAATTGTTCATTTCGCATGAATTTGAAGCTAATTTGTTTGTTTAAAATCGCTATTTCGCACGAAGTTGAAGCGACATCGTGTGTTTCACTTGATATTGACGTTAAATCGTTCGTTTCGCGTGGATATATAGCTAATTCGTGTATTTCGCATGAATTTGAAGCTAAATCGTTTGTTTAAAATCGCTATTTCGCACGAATTTGAAGCGAAATCGTGTGTTTCGCGTGATATTGACGTTAAATCGTTCGTTTCGCGTGGATAGAAAGCTAATTCATGTATTTCGCATGAATTTGAAGCTAAATTGTTCATTTCGCATGAATTGGAAGCTAATTCGTTTGTTTAAAATCGCTATTTCGCCCGAATTTGAAGCTAAATCGTGTATTTCGCATGATATTGACGGTAAGTCGTTTGTTTCGGGTGGATTTAAAGCTAAATCGAGTAATTCGCATGAATTTGAAGCTAAATTGTTCATTTCGCATGAACTTGAAGCTAAAACGTTTGTTTAAAATAGCTATTTCGCACGAATTTGAAGCGAAATCGTGTGTTTCACGTGATATTGACGTTAAATCGTTCGTTTCGCGTGGATATAAAGCTAAGTCGTGTATTTCGCATGAATTTGAAGCTAAATTGTACATTTCGCATGAATTTGAAGCTAAATCGTTTGTCTAAAATCGCTATTTCGCACGAATCTGAAGCGAAATCGTGTGTTTCGCGTGATATTGACGTTAAATCGTTCGTTTCGCGTGGATATAAAGCTAATTCGTGTTTTTCGCATAAACTTGAAGCTAAATTGTTCATTTCGCATGAATTTGAAGCTAAATCGTTTGTCTAAAATCACTATTTCACACGAATTTGAAGCGAAATCGTGTGTTTCGCGTGATATTGACGTTAAATCGTTCGTTTCGCGTGGATATAAAGCTAAGTCGTGTCTTTCGCATGAATTTGAAGCTAAATTGTTCATTTCTCATGAATTTGAAGCTAAATCGTTAGTTTAAAATCGCTATTTCGCACGAATTTGAAGCGAAATCGTGTGTTTCGCGTGATATTGACGTTAAATAGTTCGTTTCTCGTGGATAGAAAGCTATTTCGTGTTTTTCGCATGAATTTGAAGCTAAATTGTTCATTTCGCATGAATTTGAAGCTAAATTGTTTGTTTAAAATCGCTATTTCGCACGAATTTGAAGCGAAATCGTGTGTTTCACGTGATATTGACGTTAAATCGTTCGTTTCGCGTGGATATAAAGCTAATTCGTGTATTTCGCATGAATTTGAAGCTAAATTGTTCATTTCGCATGAATTTCAAGCTAAATCGTTTGTTTAAAATCGCTATTTCGCACGAATTTGAAGAGAAATCGTGTGTTTCGCGTGATATTGACGTTAAATCGTTCGTTTCGCGTGGATATAAAGCTAATTCGTGTTTTTCGCATAAATTTGAAGCTAAATTGTTCATTTCGCATGAATTTGAAGCTAAATCGTTTGTCTTAAATCACTATTTCACACGAATTTGAAGCGAAATCGTGTGTTTCACGTGATATTGACGTTAAAATCGTTCGTTTCGCGTGGATATAAAGCTAATTCGTGTATTTCGCATGAATTTGAAGCTAAATTGTTCATTTCGCATGAATTTGAAGCTAAATCGTTTGTTTAAAATCGCTATTTCGCACGAATTTGAAGCTAAATCGTGTGTTTCGCGTGATGTTGACGTTAAATCGTTCGTTTCGCGTGGATATAAAGCTAATTCGTGTTTTTCTCATGAATTTGAAGATAAATTGTTCATTTCGCATGAATTTGAAGCTAAATTGTTAATTTCGCATGAATTTGAAGCTGAAACGTTTGTTTAAAATCGCTATTGCGCACGAATTTGAATCGAAATCGTGTGTTTCGCGTGATATTGACGTTAAATCGTTCGTTTCGCGTGGATATAAAGCTAATTCGTGTATTTCGCATGAATTTGAAGCTAAATTGTTCATTTCGCATCAATTTGAAGCTAAATCGTTTGTTTAAAGTCGCTATTTCGCACGAATTTGAAGCGAAATCGTGTGTTTCGCGTGATATTGACGTTAAATCGTTCGTTTCGCGTGGATAGAAAGCTAATTCGTGTTTTTCGCATGAATTTGAAGCTAAATTGTTCATTTCGCATGAATTTGAAGCTAAATCGTTTGTTTAAAATCGCTATTTCGCACGAATTTGAAGCGAAATCTTGTGTTTCACGTGATATTAACGTTAAATCGTTCGTTTCGCGTGGATATAAAGCTAATTCGTGTATGTCGCATGAATTTGAAGCTAAATTGTTCATTTCGCATGAATTTGAAGCTAAATTGTTCATTTGGCATGAATTTGAAGCTAAATTGTTAATTTCGCATGAATTTGAAGCTGAAACGTTTGTTTAAAATTGCTATTGCGCACGAATTTGAAGCGAAATCGTGTGTTTCACGTGATATTGACGTTAAATCGTTCGTTTCGCGTGGATATAAAGCTAATTCGTGTATTTCGCATGAATTTGAAGCTAAATTGTTCATTTCGCATGAACTTGAAGCTAAAACGTTTGTTTAAAATAGCTATTTCGCACGAATTTGAAGCGAAATCGTGTGTTTCACGTGATATTGACGTTAAATCGTTCGTTTCGCGTGGATATAAAGCTAAGTCGTGTATTTCGCATGAATTTGAAGCTAAATTGTTCATTTCGCATGAATTTGAAGCTAAATCGTTTGTCTAAAATCGCTATTTCGCACGAATTTGAAGCGAAATCGTGTGTTTCGCGTGATATTGACGTTAAATCGTTCGTTTCGCGTGGATATAAAGCTAATTCGTGTTTTTCGCATAAACTTGAAGCTAAATTGTTCATTTCGCATGAATTTGAAGCTAAATCGTTTGTCTAAAATCACTATTTCACACGAATTTGAAGCGAAATCGTGTGTTTCACGTGATATTGACGTTAAATCGTTCGTTTCGCGTGGATATAAAGCTAAGTCGTGTCTTTCGCATGAATTTGAAGCTAAATTGTTCATTTCTCATGAATTTGAAGCTAAATCGTTTGTTTAAAATCGCTATTTCGCACGAATTTGAAGAGAAATCGTGTGTTTCGCGTGATATTGACGTTAAATCGTTCGTTTCGCGTGGATAGAAAGCTAATTCGTGTTTTTCGCATGAATTTGAAGCTAAATTGTTCATTTCGCATGAATTTGAAGCTAAATCGTTTGTTTAAAATCGCTATTTCGCACGAATTTGAAGCGAAATCGTGTGTTTCACGTGATATTAACGATAAATCGTTCGTTTCGCGTGGATATAAAGCTAATTCGTGTATGTCGCATGAATTTGAAGCTAAATTGTTCATTTCGCATGAATTTGAAGCTAAATCGTTTGTCTAAAATCGCTATTTCGCACGAATTTGAAGCGAAATCGTGTGTTTCGCGTGATATTGACGTTATATCGTTCGTTTCGCGTGGATATAAAGCTAATTCGTGTTTTTCGCATAAACTTGAAGCTAAATTGTTCATTTCGCATGAATTTGAAGCTAAATCGTTTGTCTAAAATCACTATTTCGCACGAATTTGAAGCGAAATCGTGTGTTTCACGTGATATTGACGTTAAATCGTTCGTTTCGCTTGGATATAAAGCTAAGTCGTGTATTTCGCATGAATTTGAAGCTAAATTGTTCATTTCGCATGAATTTGAAGCTAATTTGTTTGTTTAAAATCGCTATTTCGCACGAAGTTGAAGCGACATCGTGTGTTTCACTTGATATTGACGTTAAATCGTTCGTTTCGCGTGGATATATAGCTAATTCGTGTATTTCGCATGAATTTGAAGCTAAATCGTTTGTTTAAAATCGCTATTTCGCACGAATTTGAAGCGAAATCGTGTGTTTCGCGTGATATTGACGTTAAATCGTTCGTTTCGCGTGGATATAGAGCTAATTCGTGTCTTTCGCATGAATTTGAAGCTAAATTGTTCATTTCTCATGAATTTGAAGCTAAATCGTTTGTTTAAAATCGCTATTTCGCACGAATTTGAAGCGAAATCGTGTGTTTCGCGTGATATTGACGTTAAATCGTTCGTTTCGCGTGGATAGAAAGCTAATTCGTGTTTTTCGCATGAATTTGAAGCTAAATTGTTCATTTCGCATGAATTTGAAGCTAAATCGTTTGTTTAAAATCGCTATTTCGCACGAATTTGAAGCGAAATCGTGTGTTTCACGTGATATTAACGTTAAATCGTTCGTTTCGCGTGGATATAAAGCTAATTCGTGTATGTCGCATGAATTTGAAGCTAAATTGTTCATTTCGCATGAATTTGAAGCTAAATTGTTCATTTGGCATGAATTTGAAGCTAAATTGTTAATTTCGCATGAATTTGAAGCTGAAACGTTTGTTTAAAATTGCTATTGCGCACGAATTTGAAGCGAAATCGTGTGTTTCACGTGATATTGACGTTAAATCGTTCGTTTCGCGTGGATATAAAGCTAATTCGTGTATTTCGCATGAATTTGAAGCTAAATTGTTCATTTCGCATGAACTTGAAGCTAAAACGTTTGTTTAAAATAGCTATTTCGCACGAATTTGAAGCGAAATCGTGTGTTTCACGTGATATTGACGTTAAATCGTTCGTTTCGCGTGGATATAAAGCTAAGTCGTGTATTTCGCATGAATTTGAAGCTAAATTGTTCATTTCGCATGAATTTGAAGCTAAATCGTTTGTCTAAAATCGCTATTTCGCACGAATTTGAAGCGAAATCGTGTGTTTCGCGTGATATTGACGTTAAATCGTTCGTTTCGCGTGGATATAAAGCTAATTCGTGTTTTTCGCATAAACTTGAAGCTAAATTGTTCATTTCGCATGAATTTGAAGCTAAATCGTTTGTCTAAAATCACTATTTCACACGAATTTGAAGCGAAATCGTGTGTTTCACGTGATATTGACGTTAAATCGTTCGTTTCGCGTGGATATAAAGCTAAGTCGTGTCTTTCGCATGAATTTGAAGCTAAATTGTTCATTTCTCATGAATTTGAAGCTAAATCGTTTGTTTAAAATCGCTATTTCGCACGAATTTGAAGAGAAATCGTGTGTTTCGCGTGATATTGACGTTAAATCGTTCGTTTCGCGTGGATAGAAAGCTAATTCGTGTTTTTCGCATGAATTTGAAGCTAAATTGTTCATTTCGCATGAATTTGAAGCTAAATCGTTTGTTTAAAATCGCTATTTCGCACGAATTTGAAGCGAAATCGTGTGTTTCACGTGATATTAACGTTAAATCGTTCGTTTCGCGTGGATATAAAGCTAATTCGTGTATGTCGCATGAATTTGAAGCTAAATTGTTCATTTCGCATGAATTTGAAGCTAAATCGTTTGTCTAAAATCGCTATTTCGCACGAATTTGAAGCGAAATCGTGTGTTTCGCGTGATATTGACGTTATATCGTTCGTTTCGCGTGGATATAAAGCTAATTCGTGTTTTTCGCATAAACTTGAAGCTAAATTGTTCATTTCGCATGAATTTGAAGCTAAATCGTTTGTCTAAAATCACTATTTCGCACGAATTTGAAGCGAAATCGTGTGTTTCACGTGATATTGACGTTAAATCGTTCGTTTCGCTTGGATATAAAGCTAAGTCGTGTATTTCGCATGAATTTGAAGCTAAATTGTTCATTTGGCATGAATTTGAAGCTAAATTGTTAATTTCGCATGAATTTGAAGCTGAAACGTTTGTTTAAAATTGCTATTGCGCACGAATTTGAAGCGAAATCGTGTGTTTCACGTGATATTGACGTTAAATCGTTCGTTTCGCGTGGATATAAAGCTAATTCGTGTATTTCGCATGAATTTGAAGCTAAATTGTTCATTTCGCATGAACTTGAAGCTAAAACGTTTGTTTAAAATAGCTATTTCGCACGAATTTGAAGCGAAATCGTGTGTTTCACGTGATATTGACGTTAAATCGTTCGTTTCGCGTGGATATAAAGCTAAGTCGTGTATTTCGCATGAATTTGAAGCTAAATTGTTCATTTCGCATGAATTTGAAGCTAAATCGTTTGTCTAAAATCGCTATTTCGCACGAATTTGAAGCGAAATCGTGTGTTTCGCGTGATATTGACGTTAAATCGTTCGTTTCGCGTGGATATAAAGCTAATTCGTGTTTTTCGCATAAACTTGAAGCTAAATTGTTCATTTCGCATGAATTTGAAGCTAAATCGTTTGTCTAAAATCACTATTTCACACGAATTTGAAGCGAAATCGTGTGTTTCACGTGATATTGACGTTAAATCGTTCGTTTCGCGTGGATATAAAGCTAAGTCGTGTCTTTCGCATGAATTTGAAGCTAAATTGTTCATTTCTCATGAATTTGAAGCTAAATCGTTTGTTTAAAATCGCTATTTCGCACGAATTTGAAGAGAAATCGTGTGTTTCGCGTGATATTGACGTTAAATCGTTCGTTTCGCGTGGATAGAAAGCTAATTCGTGTTTTTCGCATGAATTTGAAGCTAAATTGTTCATTTCGCATGAATTTGAAGCTAAATCGTTTGTTTAAAATCGCTATTTCGCACGAATTTGAAGCGAAATCGTGTGTTTCACGTGATATTAACGTTAAATCGTTCGTTTCGCGTGGATATAAAGCTAATTCGTGTATGTCGCATGAATTTGAAGCTAAATTGTTCATTTCGCATGAATTTGAAGCTAAATCGTTTGTCTAAAATCGCTATTTCGCACGAATTTGAAGCGAAATCGTGTGTTTCGCGTGATATTGACGTTATATCGTTCGTTTCGCGTGGATATAAAGCTAATTCGTGTTTTTCGCATAAACTTGAAGCTAAATTGTTCATTTCGCATGAATTTGAAGCTAAATCGTTTGTCTAAAATCACTATTTCGCACGAATTTGAAGCGAAATCGTGTGTTTCACGTGATATTGACGTTAAATCGTTCGTTTCGCTTGGATATAAAGCTAAGTCGTGTATTTCGCATGAATTTGAAGCTAAATTGTTCATTTCGCATGAATTTGAAGCTAATTTGTTTGTTTAAAATCGCTATTTCGCACGAAGTTGAAGCGACATCGTGTGTTTCACTTGATATTGACGTTAAATCGTTCGTTTCGCGTGGATATATAGCTAATTCGTGTATTTCGCATGAATTTGAAGCTAAATCGTTTGTTTAAAATCGCTATTTCGCACGAATTTGAAGCGAAATCGTGTGTTTCGCGTGATATTGACGTTAAATCGTTCGTTTCGCGTGGATATAGAGCTAATTCGTGTCTTTCGCATGAATTTGAAGCTAAATTGTTCATTTCTCATGAATTTGAAGCTAAATCGTTTGTTTAAAATCGCTATTTCGCACGAATTTGAAGCGAAATCGTGTGTTTCGCGTGATATTGACGTTAAATCGTTCGTTTCGCGTGGATAGAAAGCTAATTCGTGTTTTTCGCATGAATTTGAAGCTAAATTGTTCATTTCGCATGAATTTGAAGCTAAATCGTTTGTTTAAAATCGCTATTTCGCACGAATTTGAAGCGAAATCGTGTGTTTCACGTGATATTAACGTTAAATCGTTCGTTTCGCGTGGATATAAAGCTAATTCGTGTATGTCGCATGAATTTGAAGCTAAATTGTTCATTTCGCATGAATTTGAAGCTAAATTGTTCATTTGGCATGAATTTGAAGCTAAATTGTTAATTTCGCATGAATTTGAAGCTGAAACGTTTGTTTAAAATTGCTATTGCGCACGAATTTGAAGCGAAATCGTGTGTTTCACGTGATATTGACGTTAAATCGTTCGTTTCGCGTGGATATAAAGCTAATTCGTGTATTTCGCATGAATTTGAAGCTAAATTGTTCATTTCGCATGAACTTGAAGCTAAAACGTTTGTTTAAAATAGCTATTTCGCACGAATTTGAAGCGAAATCGTGTGTTTCACGTGATATTGACGTTAAATCGTTCGTTTCGCGTGGATATAAAGCTAAGTCGTGTATTTCGCATGAATTTGAAGCTAAATTGTTCATTTCGCATGAATTTGAAGCTAAATCGTTTGTCTAAAATCGCTATTTCGCACGAATTTGAAGCGAAATCGTGTTTTTCCGCGTGATATTGACGTTAAATCGTTCGTTTCGCGTGGATATAAAGCTAATTCGTGTTTTTCGCATAAACTTGAAGCTAAATTGTTCATTTCGCATGAATTTGAAGCTAAATCGTTTGTCTAAAAT
>NW_027477807.1:0-55347 GCF_051020955.1 Megalopta genalis | reverse complement strand
AATCATTTGTTTTGCATGGATTTGAAGCTAAACCTTCTACATCGCATTGAATTGAAGCTAAATCATCTGTTTCGCTTGGATTTGAAGCAAAACCTTCTACATAGCATTAATTTGAAGCTTAATCATGTGTTTTGCATGGATTTGAAGCTAACTCATTTGTTTCCCCTCCATTTGAAACTATATCACTTATATTGCAAGTATCTGATGTTAAATCATTTGCTTCGCATGGATTTGAAGCTAAGCCTTCTACATCGCATAGTTTGGAAGCTAATTCATGTGTTTCGCTTGGATATGAAGCTAACTCGTTTGATTCTTCTCCATTTGACGCTATATCACTTATATCCCAAGTGTTTGAAGCTAAATCATTCGTTTTGCATGGATTTAAAGCTAAACCTTCTACATCGCATTGAATTGAAGCTAAATCATGTGTTTCGCTTGGATTTGAAGCAAAACCTTCTACATAGCCTTAATTTGAAGCTTAATCATGTGTTTTGCATGGATTTGATGCTAACTCATTTGTTTCCCCTCCATTTGAAGCTATATCACTGATATCGCAAGCATCTGGTGTTAAATCATTTGTTCCGCATGTATTTGAAGCTAAACCTTCTACATCGCATTGATTTGAAGCTAAATCATGTGTTTCGCTTGGATTTGAAGCTAAACCTTCTACATATCATTGATTTGAAGCTTAATCATGTGTTTTGCATGGATTTGAGGCTAACTCATTTGTTTCCCCTCCATTTGAAGCTATATCACTTATATCGCAAGTATCTGAAGTTAAATCATTTGTTCCGCATGGATTTGTAGCTAACTCGTTTATTTCGCCTGCAGTTTAATCTATATCACTTATATCGCAAGTATCTGATGTTAAATCAATTGTTCCGCATGGATTTGAAGCTAAACCTTCTACATCGCATTGATTTGAAGCTAAATCATGTGTTTCGCTTGGATTTGAAGCTAAACCTTCTACATAGCATTGATTTGAAGCTTAATCATGTGTTTTGCATGGATTTGAATCTGACTAATTTGTTTCCACTCCATTTGAAGCTATATCACTTATATCGCAAGTATCTGATGTTAAATCATTTGTTCCGCATGGATTTGAAGCTAAACCTTCTAGATCGCATTGATTTGAAGCTAAGTCATGTGTTTCGCTAGGATTTGAAGCTAAACCTTCTACATAGCATTGATTTGAAGCTTAATCATGTGTTTTGCATGGATTTGAAGTTAACTCATTTGTTTCCCCTCCATTTGAAGCTATATCACTGATATCGCAAGTATTTGTTGTTAAATCATTTGTTTCGCAGGGATTTGAAGCTAAACATTCTACATCGCATTGATTTGAAGTTAAATCATGTGTTTCGCTTGGATATGAAGCTAGCTCGTTGGTTTCGCATGCTGCTGAAGCTATATCACTTATATCCCAAGTGTTTGAAGCTCAATCATTTGCTTCGCACGGATTTGAAGCTAATCCTTCTACATCGCATTGATTTGAAGTTAAATCATGTGTTTCGCTTGGATATGAAGCTAGCTCGTTGGTTTCGCATGCTGCTGAAGCTATATCACTTATATCCCAAGTGTTTGAAGCTCAATCATTTGCTTCGCATGGATTTGAAGCTAATCCTTCTACATCGCATTGATTTGAAACTAAATCAAGTGTATCGCATGGATTTGAAGCTAACTCGTTTATTTCGCCTGCAGTTTAATCTATATCACTTATATTGCAAGTATCTGATGTTAAATCATTTGTTCCGCATGGATTTGGAGCAAAACCTTCTACATCGCATTGATTTGAAGCTAAATCATGTGTTTCTCTTGGATTTGATGCTAAACCTTCTACATAGCATTGGTTTGAAGCTTAATCATGTGTTTTGCATGCATTTGAATCTAACTCATTTGTATCCCCTCCATTTGAAGCTACATCACTTGTATCGCATGTATCTGATGTTAAATCTTTTGTTCCGCATGGATTTGAAGCTAACCTTCTACATCGCATTGATTTGAAGCTAAATCATGTGTTTCGCTTGGATTTGAAGCTAAACCTTCTACATAGCATTGATTTGAAGCTTAATCATGTGTTTTGCATGGATTTGAAGCTAACTCATTTGTTTCCCCTCCATTTGAAACTATATCACTTATATCGCAAGTATCTGATGTTAAATCATTTGTTCCGCATGGATTTGAAGCTAAACCTTCTACATAGCATTGATTTGAAGCAAAATCATGTGTTTTGCTAGGATTTGAAGCTAAACCTTCTACATAGCAATGATTTGAAGCTTAATCATGTGTTTTGCATGGATTTGAAGTTAACTCATTTGTTTCCCCTCCATTTGAAGCTATATCACTGATATCGCAAGTATTTGATGTTAAATCATTTGTTTCGCAGGGATTTGAAGCTCAACCTTCAACATCGCGTTGATTTGAAGTTAAATCATGTGTTTCGCTTGGATATGAAGCTAGCTCGTTGGTTTCGCATGCTGTTGAAGCTATATCACCTATATCCCAAGTGTTTAAAGCTAAATCATTTGTTTTGCATGGATTTGAAGCTAAACCTTCTACATCGCATTGAATTGAAGCTAAATCATGTGTTTCGCTTGGATTTGAAGCAAAACCTTCTACATAGCATTGATTTGAAGCTTAATCATGTGTTTTGCATGGATTTGAAGTTTACTCATTTGTTTCCCCTCCATTTAAAGCTATATCACTGATATCGCAAGTATTTGATGTTAAATCATTTGTTTCGCAGGGCATTTGAAGCTAAACCTTCTACATCGCATTGATTTGAAGTTAATTCATGTGTCGAGTGGATATGAAGCTAACTCGTTGGTTTCGCATGCTGTTGAAGCTATATCACCTATATCCCAAGTGTTTGAAGCTCAATCATTTGCTTCGCATGGATTTGAAGCTAATCCTTCTACATCGCATTGATTTGAAACTAAATCAAGTGTTTCGCATGGATTTGAAGCTAACTCGTTTATTTCGCCTGCAGTTTAATCTATATCACTTATATCGCAAGTATCTGATGTTAAATCATTTGTTCCGCATGGATTTGAAGCATAACCTTCAACATCGCATTGATTTAAAGCTATATCATGTGTTTCGCTTGGATTTGAAGCTAAACCTTCTACATAGCATTGGTTTGAAGCTTAATCATGTGTTTTGCATGGTTTTGAATCTAACTCATTTGTATCCCCTCCATTACAAGCTATATCACTTTATATCGCATGTATCTGATGTTAAATCATTTGCTTCGCATGCATTTAAAGCTAAGCCTTCTACATCGCATAGATTGGGAGCTAAATCATGTGTTTCGCTTGGATATGAAGCTATCTCGTTTGATTCTTCTCCATTTGAAGCTATATCACTTATATCCCAAGTGTTTAAAGCTAAATCATTTGTTTTGCATGGATTGAAGCTAAACTTCAACATCGCATTGATTTGAAGTTAATTCATGTGTTTCGCTTGGATATGAAGCTAGCTCGTTGGTTTCGCATGCTGTTGAAGCTATATCAACCTATATCCCAAGTGTTTAAAACTAAATCATTTGTTTTGCATGGATTTGAAGCTAAACCTTCTACATCGCATTGAATTGAAGCTAAATCATGTGTTTCGTTTGGATTTGAAGTTTACTCATTTGTTTCCCCTCCATTTAAAGCTATATCACTGATATCGCAAGTATTTGATGTTAAATCATTTGTTTCGCAGGCATTTGAAGCTAAACCTTCTACATCGCATTGATTTGAAGTTAATTCATGTGTCGAGTGGATATGAAGCTAACTCGTTGGTTTCGCATGCTGTTGAAGCTATATCACCTATATCCCAATTGTTTGAAGCTCAATCATTTGCTTCGCATGGATTTTGAAGCTAATCCTTCTACATAGCATTGATTTGAAACTAAATCAAGTGTTTCGCATGGATTTGAAGCTAACTCGTTTATTTCGCCTGCAGTTTAATCTATATCACTTATATCGCAAGTATCTGATGTTAAATCATTTGTTCCGCATGGATTTGAAGCATAACCTTCTACATCGCATTGATTTAAAGCTATATCATCTGTTTCGCTTGGAATTGAAGCTAAACCTTCTACATAGCATTGGTTTGAAGCTTAATCATGTGTTTTGCATGGTTTTGAATCTAACTCATTTGTATCCCCTCCATTACAAGCTATATCACTTATATCGCATGTATCTGATGTTAAATTATTTGCTTCGCATGGATTTAAAGCTAAGCCTTCTACATCGCATAGATTGGAACTAAATCATGTGTTACGCTTGGATATGAAGCTAACTCGTTTGATTCTTCTCCATTTGAAGCTATATCACTTATATCCCAAGTGTTTAAAGCTAAATCATTTGTTTTGCATGGATTTGAAGCTAAACCTTCTACATCGCATTGAATTGAAGCTAAATCATGTGTTTCGCTTGGATTTGAAGCAAACCTTCTACATAGCATTGATTTGAAGCTTAATCATGTGTTTTGCATGGATTTGAAGTTTACTCATTTGTTTCCCCTCCATTTGAAGCTATATCACTGATATCGCAAGTATTTGATGTTAAATCATTTGTTTCGCAGGGATTTGAAGCTCAACCTTCAACATCGCATTGATTTGAAGTTAAATCATGTGTTTCGCTTGGATATGAAGCTAGCTCGTTGGTTTCTCATGCTGTTGAAGCTATGTCACCTATATCCCAAGTGTTTAAAGCTAAATCATTTGTTTTGCATGGATTTGAAGCTAAACCTTCTACATCGCATTGACTTGAAGCTAAATCATGTGTTTCGCTTGGATTTGAAGCAAAACCTTCTACATAGCATTGATTTGAAGCTTAATCATGTGTTTTGCATGGATTTGAAGTTTACTCATTTGTTTCCCCTCCATTTAAAGCTATATCACTGATATCGCAAGTATTTGATGTTAAATCATTTGTTTCTCAGGCATTTGAAGCTAAACCTCTACATCGCATTGATTTGAAGTTAATTCATGTGTCGAGTGGATATGAAGCTAACTCGTTGGTTTCGCATGCTGTTGAAGCTATATCACCTATATCCCAAGTGTTTGAAGCTCAATCATTTGCTTCGCATGGATTTGAAGCTAATCCTTCTACATCGCATTGATTTGAAACTAAATCAAGTGTTTCGCATGGATTTGAAGCTAACTCGTTTATTTCGCCTGCAGTTTAATCTATATCACTTATATCGCAAGTATGTGATGTTAAATCATTTATTCCGCATGGATTTGAAGCTAAACCTTCTACATCGTATAGATTGGAAGCTTAATCATGTGTTTCGCTTGGATATGAAGCTAGCTCGTTTGATTCTTCTCGATTTGAAGCTATATCACTTATATCCCAAGTGTTTAAAGCTAAATCATTTGATTTGCATGGATTTGAAGCTAAACCTTCTACATCGTATTGAATTGAAGCTAAATCATCTGTTTCGCTTGGATTTGAAGCAAAACCTTCTACATAGCATTAATTTGAAGCTTAATCATGTGTTTTGCATGGATTTGAAGCTAACTCATTTGTTTCCCCTCCATTTGAAACTATATCACTTATATTGCAAGTATCTGATGTTAAATCATTTGTTCCGCATGGATTTGAAGCTAAACCTTCTACATCGCATTGATTTGAAGCTAAGTCATGTGTTTCGCTAGGATTTGAAGCTAAACCTACTACATAGCATTGGTTTGAAGCTTAATCATGTGTTTTGCATGGTTTTGAATCTAACTCATTTGTATCCCCTCCATTACAAGCTATATCACTTATATCGCATGTATCTGATGTTAAATCATTTGCTTCGCATGGATTTAAAGCTAAGCCTTCTACATCGCATAGATTGGAAGCTAAATCATGTGTTACGCTTGGATATGAAGCTAACTCGTTTGTTTCTTCTCCATTTGAAGCTATATCACTTATATCCCAAGTGTTTTAAAGCTAAATCATTTGTTTTGCATGGATTTGAAGCTAAACCTTCTACATCGCATTGAATTGAAGCTAAATCATGTGTTTCGCTTGGATTTGAAGCAAAACCTTCTACATAGCATTGATTTGAAGCTTAATCATGTGTTTTGCATGGATTTGAAGTTTACTCATTTGTTTCCCCTCCATTTGAAGCTATATCACTGATATCGCAAGTATTTGATGTTAAATCATTTGTTTCGCAGGGATTTGAAGCTCAACCTTCAACATCGCATTGATTTGAAGTTAAATCATGTGTTTCGCTTGGATATGAAGCTAGCTCGTTGGTTTCTCATGCTGTTGAAGCTATGTCACCTATATCCCAAGTGTTTAAAGCTAAATCATTTGTTTTGCATGGATTTGAAGCTAAACCTTCTACATCGCATTGACTTGAAGCTAAATCATGTGTTTCGCTTGGATTTGAAGCAAAACCTTCTACATAGCATTGATTTGAAGCTTAATCATGTGTTTTGCATGGATTTGAAGTTTACTCATTTGTTTCCCCTCCATTTAAAGCTATATCACTGATATCGCAAGTATTTGATGTTAAATCATTTGTTTCTCAGGCATTTGAAGCTAAACCTTCTACATCGCATTGATTTGAAGTTAATTCATGTGTCGAGTGGATATGAAGCTAACTCGTTGGTTTCGCATGCTGTTGAAGCTATATCACCTATATCCCAAGTGTTTGAAGCTCATCATTTGCTTCGCATGGATTTGAAGCTAATCCTTCTACATCGCATTGATTTGAAACTAAATCAAGTGTTTCGCATGGATTTGAAGCTAACTCGTTTATTTCGCCTGCAGTTTAATCTATATCACTTATATAGCAAGTATCTGATGTTAAATCATTTGTTCCGCATTGATTTGAAGCATAACCTTCTACATCGCATTGATTTAAAGCTATATCATGTGTTTCGCTTGGATTTGAAGCTAAACCTTCTACATAGCATTGGTTTGAAGCTTAATCATGTGTTTTGCATGGTTTTGAATCTAACTCATTTGTATCCACTCCATTACAAGCTATATCACTTATATCGCATGTATCTGATGTTAAATCATTTGTTTCGCAGGGATTTGAAGCTAAACCTTCTACATCGCATTGATTTGAAGTTAAATCATGTGTTTCGCTTGAATATGAAGCTAGCTCGTTGGTTTCGCATGCTGTTGAAGCTATATCACTTATATCCCAAGTGTTTGAAGCTCAATCATTTGCTTCGCACGGATTTGAAGCTAAACCTTCTACATCGCATTGATTTGAAGTTAATTCATGTGTCGAGTGGATATGAAGCTAACTCGTTGGTTTCGCATGCTGTTGAAGCTATATCACCTATATCCCAAGTGTTTGAAGCTCAATCATTTGCTTCGCATGGATTTGAAGCTAATCCTTCTACATCGCATTGATTTGAAACTAAATCAAGTGTTTCACATGGATTTGAAGCTAACTCGTTTATTTCGCCTGCAGTTTAATCTATATCACTTATATCGCAAGTATCTGATGTTAAATCATTTATTCCGCATGGATTTGAAGCTAAACCTTCTACATCGTATAGATTGGAAGCTTAATCATGTGTTTCGCTTGGATATGAAGCTAGCTCGTTTGATTCTTCTCGATTTGAAGCTATATCACTTATATCCCAAGTGTTTAAAGCTAAATCATTTGATTTGCATGGATTTGAAGCTAAACCTTCTACATCGTATTGAATTGAAGCTAAATCATCTGTTTCGCTTGGATTTGAAGCAAAACCTTCTACATAGCATTAATTTGAAGCTTAATCATGTGTTTTGCATGGATTTGAAGCTAACTCATTTGTTTCCCCCCCATTTGAAACTATATCACTTATATTGCAAGTATCTGATGTTAAATCATTTGTTCCGCATGGATTTGAAGCTAAACCTTCTACATCGCATTGATTTGAAGCTAAGTCATGTGTTTCGCTAGGATTTGAAGCTAAACCTACTACATAGCATTGAGTTGAAGCTTAATCATGTGTTTAGCATGGATTTGAAGCTAATTCACGTGTTTCCCCTCCATCTGAAGCTATGTCACTTATATCGCAAGTATCTGATGTTAAATCATTTGTTTCGCACGAATTTGAAGCTAATCCATGTGTTGCGCACGAATTTTAAGCTAAATCATGTGTTTCTCATGCAATTGTAGCTAACTGGTTTGTTTTGCCTGCATTTGATGCTATATCACCTGTATCGCAAGTATTGAAGAATAATCATTTTTTTCGCACGGATTTGAGGCGATCTCGTTTATTTCGCCTGCAGTTGAATCTATATCACTTATATCGCAACTATCTGATGTTAAATCATTTGTTCCGCATGGATTTGAAGCTAAATCATGTGTTTCGCTTGGATTTGAAACTAAACCTTCTACATAGCATTGATTTGAATCTTAATCATGTGTTTTGCATGGATTTGAAGCTAACTCATTTGTATCCCCTCCATTTGAAGCTATATCACTTATATCGCATGTATCTGATGTTAAATCATTTGCTTCGAATGGATTTGAAGCTAAGCCTTCTACATCGCATAGATTGGAAGCTAAATCATGTGTTTCGCTGGGTATGAAGCTAACTCGTTTGATTCTTCTCCATTTGAAGCTATATCACTTATATCCCAAGTGTTTGCAGCTAATTCATTCGCTTTGCATGTATTTGAATCTAAACCTTCTACATTGCATTGATTTGAAGCTAAATCATGTGTTTCGCTTGGATTTGAAGCTAAACCTTCTACATAGCATTGATTTGAAGCTTAATCATGTGTTTTGCATGGATTTGAGGCTAACTCATTTGTTTCCCCTCCATTTGAAGCTATATCACTTATATCGCAAGTATCTGATGTTAAATCATTTGTTCCGCATGGATTTGAAGCTAAACCTTCTACATCGCATTGATTTGAAGCTAAATCATGTGTTTCGCTTGGATTTGAAGCTAAACCTTCTACATAGCATTGATTTGAAGCTTAATCATGTGTTTTGCATGGATTTGAAGCTAACTCATTTGTTTCCCCTCCATTTGAAACTATATCACTTATATCGCAAATATCTGATATTAAGTCATTTGTTCCGCATGGATTTGAAGCTAAACCTTCTACATCGCATTGATTTGAAGCTAAATCATGTGTTTCGCTAGGATTTGAAGCTAAACCTTCTACATAGCATTGATTTGAAGCTTAATCATGTGTTTTGCATGGATTTGAAGTTAACTCATTTGTTTCCCCTCCAATTGAAGCTATATCACTGATATCGCAAGTATTTGATGTTAAATCATTTGTTTCGCAGGGATTTGAAGCTAAAACTTCTACATCGCATTGATTTGAAGTTAAATCATGTGTTTCGCTTGGATATGAAGCTAGCTCGTTGGTTTCGCATGCTGTTTAAGCTATATCACTGATACCCCAAGTGTTTGAAGCTCAATCATTTGCTTCGCATGGATTTGAAGCTAATCCTTCTACATCGCATTGATTTGAAACTAACTCAAGTGTTTCGCATGGATTTGAAGCTAACTCGTTTATTTCGCCTGCAGTTTAATCTATATCACTTATATCGCAAGTATCTGATGTTAAATCTTTTGTTCGGCATGGATTTGAAGCTAAACCTTCTACATCGCATTGATTTGAAGCTAAATCATGTGTTTCGCTTGGATTTGAAGCTAAACCTTCTACATAGCATTGATTTGAAGCTTAATCATGTGTTTTGCATGGATTTGAAGTTAACTCATTTGTTTCCCCTCCATTTGAAGCTATATCACTGATATCGCAAGTATTTGATGTTAAATCATTTGTTTCGCAGGGATTTGAAGCTCAACCTTCAACATCGCATTGATTTGAAGTTAAATCATGTGTTTCGCTTGGATATGAAGCTAGCTCGTTGGTTTCGCATGCTGTTGAAGCTATATCGCCTATATCCCAAGTGTTTAAAACTAAATCATTTGTTTTGCATGGATTTGAAGCTAAACCTTCTACATCGCATTGAATTGAAGCTAAATCATGTGTTTCGCTTGGATTTGAAGTTTACTCATTTGTTTCCCCTCCATTTAAAGCTATATCACTGATATCGCAAGTATTTGATGTTAAATCATTTGTTTCGCAGGCATTTGAAGCTAAACCTTCTACATCGCATTGATTTGAAGCTAAATCATGTATTTCGCTTGGATTTGAAGCTAAACCTTCTACATAGCATTGATTTGAAGCTTAATCATGTGTTTTGCATGGATTTGAAGCTAACTCATTTGTTTCCCCTCCATTTGAAACTATATCACTTATATCGCAAATATCTGATATTAAGTCATTTGTTCCGCATGGATTTGAAGCTAAACCTTCTACATCGCATTGATTTGAAGCTAAATCATGTGTTTCGCTAGGATTTGAAGCTAAACCTTCTACATAGCATTGATTTGAAGCTTAATCATGTGTTTTGCATGGATTTGAAGTTTACTCATTTGTTTCCCCTCCATTTAAAGCTATATCACTGATATCGCAAGTATTTGATGTTAAATCATTTGTTTCGCAGGCATTTGAAGCTAAACCTTCTACATCGCATTGATTTGAAGTTAATTCATGTGTCGAGTGGATATGAAGCTAACTCGTTGGTTTCGCATGCTGTTGAAGCTATATCACCTATATCCCAAGTGTTTGAAGCTCAATTATTTGCTTCGCATGGATTTGAGGCTAATCCTTCTACATCGCATTGATTTGAAACTAAATCAAGTGTTTCGCATGGATTTGAAGCTAACTCGTTTATTTCGCCTGCAGTTTAATCTATATCACTTATATCGCAAGTATCTGATGTTAAATCATTTGTTCCGCATTGATTTGAAGCATAACCTTCTACATCGCATTGATTTAAAGCTATATCATGTGTTTCGCTTGGATTTGAAGCTAAACCTTCTACATAGCATTGGTTTGAAGCTTAATCATGTGATTTGCATGGTTTTGAATCTATCTCATTTGTATCCCCTCCATTACAAGCTATATCACTTATATCGCATGTATCTGATGTTAAATCATTTGTTTCGCAGGGATTTGAAGCTAAACCTTCTACATCGCATTGATTTGAAGTTAAATCATGTGTTTCGCTTGGATATGAAGCTAGCTCGTTGGTTTCGCATGCTGTTGAAGCTATATCACTTATATCCCAAGTGTTTGAAGCTCAATCATTTGCTTCGCATGGATTTGAAGCTAAACCTTCTACATCGCATTGATTTGAAGTTAATTCATGTGTCGACTGGATATGAAGCTAACTCGTTGGTTTCGCATGCTGTTGAAGCTATATCACCTATATCCCAAGTGTTTGAAGCTCAATCATTTGCTTCGCATGGATTTGAAGCTAATCCTTCTACATCGCATTGATTTGAAACTAAATCAAGTGTTTCGCATGGATTTGAAGCTAACTCGTTTATTTCGCCTGCAGTTTAATCTATATCACTTATATCGCAAGTATCTGATGTTAAATCATTTATTCCGCATGGATTTGAAGCTAAACCTTCTACATCGTATAGATTGGAAGCTTAATCATGTGTTTCGCTTGGATATGAAGCTAACTCGTTTGATTCTTCTCCATTTGAAGCTATATCACTTATATCCCAAGTGTTTAAAGCTAAATCATTTGTTTTGCATGGATTTGAAGCTAAACCTTCTACATCGCATTGAATTGAAGCTAAATCATCTGTTTCGCTTGGATTTGAAGCAAAACCTTCTACATAGCATTAATTTGAAGCTTAATCATGTGTTTTGCATGGATTTGAAGCTAACTCATTTGTTTCCCCTCCATTTGAAACTATATCACTTATATTGCAAGTATCTGATGTTAAATCATTTGTTCCGCATGGATTTGAAGCTAAACCTTCTACATCGCATTGATTTGAAACTAAGTCATGTGTTTCGCTAGGATTTGAAGCTAAACCTTCTACATAGCATTGATTTGAAGCTTAATCATGTGTTTTGCATGGATTTGAAGTTTACTCATTTGTTTCCCCTCCATTTAAAGCTATGTCACTGATATCGCAAGTATTTGATGTTAAATCATTTGTTTCGCAGGCATTTGAAGCTAAACCTTCTACATCGCATTGATTTGAAGTTAATTCATGTGTCGAGTGGATATGAAGCTAACTCGTTGGTTTCGCATGCTGTTGAAGCTATATCACCTATATCCCAAGTGTTTGAAGCTCAATTATTTGCTTCGCATGGATTTGAAGCTAATCCTTCTACATCGCATTGATTTGAAACTAAATCAAGTGTTTCGCATGGATTTGAAGCTAACTCGTTTATTTCGCCTGCAGTTTAATCTATATCACTTATATCGCAAGTATCTGATGTTAAATCATTTGTTCCGCATTGATTTGAAGCATAACCTTCTACATCGCATTGATTTAAAGCTATATCATGTGTTTCGCTTGGATTTGAAGCTAAACCTTCTACATAGCATTGGTTTGAAGCTTAATCATGTGTTTTGCATGGTTTTGAATCTATCTCATTTGTATCCCCTCCATTACAAGCTATATCACTTATATCGCATGTATCTGATGTTAAATCATTTTTTCGCAGGGATTTGAAGCTAAACCTTCTACATCGCATTGATTTGAAGTTAAATCATGTGTTTCGCTTGGATATGAAGCTAGCTCGTTGGTTTCGCATGCTGTTGAAGCTATATCACTTATATCCCAAGTGTTTGAAGCTCAATCATTTGCTTCGCATGGATTTGAAGCTAAACCTTCTACATCGCATTGATTTGAAGTTAATTCATGTGTCGACTGGATATGAAGCTAACTCGTTGGTTTCGCATGCTGTTGAAGCTATATCACCTATATCCCAAGTGTTTGAAGCTCAATCATTTGCTTCGCATGGATTTGAAGCTAATCCTTCTACATCGCATTGATTTGAAACTAAATCAAGTGTTTCGCATGGATTTGAAGCTAACTCGTTTATTTCGCCTGCAGTTTAATCTATATCACTTATATCGCAAGTATCTGATGTTAAATCATTTATTCCGCATGGATTTGAAGCTAAACCTTCTACATCGTATAGATTGGAAGCTTAATCATGTGTTTCGCTTGGATATGAAGCTAACTCGTTTGATTCTTCTCCATTTGAAGCTATATCACTTATATCCCAAGTGTTTAAAGCTAAATCATTTGTTTTGCATGGATTTGAAGCTAAACCTTCTACATCGCATTGAATTGAAGCTAAATCATCTGTTTCGCTTGGATTTGAAGCAAAACCTTCTACATAGCATTAATTTGAAGCTTAATCATGTGTTTTGCATGGATTTGAAGCTAACTCATTTGTTTCCCCTCCATTTGAAACTATATCACTTATATTGCAAGTATCTGATGTTAAATCATTTGTTCCGCATGGATTTGAAGCTAAACCTTCTACATCGCATTGATTTGAAACTAAGTCATGTGTTTCGCTAGGATTTGAAGCTAAACCTACTACATAGCATTGGTTTGAAGCTTAATCATGTGTTTTGCATGGTTTTGAATCTAACTCATTTGTATCCCCTCCATTACAAGCTATATCACTTATATCGCATGTATCTGATGTTAAATCATTTGCTTCGCATGCATTTAAAGCTAAGCCTTCTACATCGCATAGATTGGAAGCTAAATCATGTGTTTCGCTTGGATATGAAGCTATCTCGTTTGATTCTTCTCCATTTGAAGCTATATCACTTATATCCCAAGTGTTTAAAGCTAAATCATTTGTTTTGCATGGATTTGAAGCTAAACCTTCTACATCGCATTGAATTGAAGCTAAATCATGTGTTTCGCTTGGATTTGAAGCAAAACCTTCTACATAGCATTGATTTGAAGCTTAATCATGTGTTTTGCATGGATTTGAAGTTTACTCATTTGTTTCCCCTCCATTTGAAGCTATATCACTGATATCGCAAGTATTTGATGTTAAATCATTTGTTTCGCAGGGATTTGAAGCTCAACCTTCAACATCGCATTGATTTGAAGTTAAATCATGTGTTTCGCTTGGATATGAAGCTAGCTCGTTGGTTTCTCATGCTGTTGAAGCTATGTCACCTATATCCCAAGTGTTTAAAGCTAAATCATTTGTTTTGCATGGATTTGAAGCTAAACCTTCTACATCGCATTGACTTGAAGCTAAATCATGTGTTTCGCTTGGATTTGAAGCAAAACCTTCTACATAGCATTGATTTGAAGCTTAATCATGTGTTTTGCATGGATTTGAAGTTTACTCATTTGTTTCCCCTCCATTTAAAGCTATATCACTGATATCGCAAGTATTTGATGTTAAATCATTTGTTTCTCAGGCATTTGAAGCTAAACCTTCTACATCGCATTGATTTGAAGTTAATTCATGTGTCGAGTGGATATGAAGCTAACTCGTTGGTTTCGCATGCTGTTGAAGCTATATCACCTATATCCCAAGTGTTTGAAGCTCAATCATTTGCTTCGCATGGATTTGAAGCTAATCCTTCTACATCGCATTGATTTGAAACTAAATCAAGTGTTTCGCATGGATTTGAAGCTAACTCGTTTATTTCGCCTGCAGTTTAATCTATATCACTTATATCGCAAGTATCTGATGTTAAATCATTTGTTCCGCATTGATTTGAAGCATAACCTTCTACATCGCATTGATTTAAAGCTATATCATGTGTTTCGCTTGGATTTGAAGCTAAACCTTCTACGTAGCATTGGTTTGAAGCTTAATCATGTGTTTTGCATGGTTTTGAATCTAACTCATTTGTATCCCCTCCATTACAAGCTATATCACTTATATCGCATGTATCTGATGTTAAATCATTTGTTTCGCAGGGATTTGAAGCTAAACCTTCTACATCGCATTGATTTGAAGTTAAATCATGTGTTTCGCTTGGATATGAAGCTAGCTCGTTGGTTTCGCATGCTGTTGAAGCTATATCACTTATATCCCAAGTGTTTGAAGCTCAATCATTTGCTTCGCGTGGATTTGAAGCTAAACCTTCTACATCGCATTGATTTGAAGTTAATTCATGTGTCGAGTGGATATGAAGCTAACTCGTTGGTTTCGCATGCTGTTGAAGCTATATCACCTATATCCCAAGTGTTTGAAGCTCAATCATTTGCTTCGCATGGATTTGAAGCTAATCCTTCTACATCGCATTGATTTGAAACTAAATCAAGTGTTTCGCATGGATTTGAAGCTAACTCGTTTATTTCGCCTGCAGTTTAATCTATATCACTTATATCGCAAGTATCTGATGTTAAATCATTTATTCCGCATGGATTTGAAGCTAAACCTTCTACATCGTATAGATTGGAAGCTTAATCGTGTGTTTCGCTTGGATATGAAGCTAGCTCGTTTGATTCTTCTCGATTTGAAGCTATATCACTTATATCCCAAGTGTTTAAAGCTAAATCATTTGATTTGCATGGATTTGAAGCTAAACCTTCTACATCGCATTGAATTGAAGCTAAATCATCTGTTTCGCTCGGATTTGAAGCAAAACCTTCTACATAGCATTAATTTGAAGCTTAATCATGTGTTTTGCATGGATTTGAAGCTAACTCATTTGTTTCCCCTCCATTTGAAACTATATCACTTATATTGCAAGTATCTGATGTTAAATCATGTGTTTCGCTAGGATTTGAAGCTAAACCTACTACATAGCATTGATTAGAAGCTTAATCATGTGTTTTGCATGGATTTGAAGTTAACTCATTTGTTTCCCCTCCATTTGAAGCTATATCACTGATATCGCAAGTATTTGATGTTAAATCATTTGTTTCGCAGGGATTTGAAGCTAAAACTTCTACATCGCATTGATTTGAAGTTAAATCATGTGTTTCGCTTGGATATGAAGCTAGCTCGTTGGTTTCGCATGCTGTTTAAGCTATATCACTTATACCCCAAGTGTTTGAAGCTCAATCATTTGCTTCGCATGGATTTGAAGCTAATCCTTCTACATCGCATTGATTTGAAACTAACTCAAGTGTTTCGCATGGATTTGAAGCTAACTCATTTGTTTCCCCTCCATTTGAAACTATATCACTTATATCGCAAGTATCTGATGTTAAGTCATTTGTTCCGCATGGATTTGAAGCTAAACCTTCTACATCGCATTGATTTGAAGCTAAATCATGTGTTTTGCTAGGATTTGAAGCTAAACCTTCTACATAGCATTGATTTGAAGCTTAATCATGTGTTTTGCATGGATTTGAAGTTAACTCATTTGTTTCCCCTCCATTTGAAGCTATATCACTGATATCGCAAGTATTTGATGTTAAATCATTTGTTTCGCAGGGATTTGAAGCTCAACCTTCAACATCGCATTGATTTGAAGTTAAATCATGTGTTTCGCTTGGATATGAAGCTAGCTCGTTGGTTTCGCATGCTGTTGAAGCTATATCACCTATATCCCAAGTGTTTAAAACTAAATCATTTGTTTTGCATGGATTTGAAGCTAAACCTTCTACATCGCATTGAATTGAAGCTAAATCATGTGTTTCGCTTGGATTTGAAGCAAAACCTTCTAGATAGCATTGATTTGAAGCTTAATCATGTGTTTTGCATGGATTTGAAGTTTACTCATTTGTTTCCCCTCCATTTGAAGCTATATCACTGATATCGCAAGTATTTGATGTTAAATCATTTGTTTCGCAGGGATTTGAAGCTCAACCTTCAACATCGCATTGATTTGAAGTTAAATCATGTGTTTCGCTTGGATATGAAGCTAGCTCGTTGGTTTCGCATGCTGTTGAAGCTATATCACCTATATCCCAAGTGTTTAAAGCTAAATCATTTGTTTTGCATGGATTTGAAGCTAAACCTTCTACATCGCATTGAATTGAAGCTAAATCATGTGTTTCGCTTGGATTTGAAGCAAAACCTTCTACATAGCATTGATTTGAAGCTTAATCATGTGTTTTGCATGGATTTGAAGTTTACTCATTTGTTTCCCCTCCATTTAAAGCTATATCACTGATATCGCAAGTATTTGATGTTAAATCATTTGTTTCGCAGGCATTTGAAGCTAAACCTTCTACATCGCATTGATTTGAAGTTAATTCATGTGTCGAGTGGATATGAAGCTAACTCGTTGGTTTCGCATGCTGTTGAAGCTATATCACCTATATCCCAAGTGTTTGAAGCTCAATCATTTGCTTCGCATGGATTTGAAGCTAATCCTTCTACATCGCATTGATTTGAAACTAAATCAAGTGTTTCGCATGGATTTGAAGCTAACTCGTTTATTTCGCCTGCAGTTTAATCTATATCACTTATATCGCAAGTATCTGATGTTAAACCATTTGTTCCGCATTGATTTGAAGCATAACCTTCTACATCGCATTGATTTAAAGCTATATCATGTGTTTCGCTTGGATTTGAAGCTAAACCTTCTACATAGCATTGGTTTGAAGCTTAATCATGTGTTTTGCATGGTTTTGAATCTAACTCATTTGTATCCCCTCCATTACAAGCTATATCACTTATATCGCATGTATCTGATGTTAAATCATTTGTTTCGCAGGGATTTGAAGCTAAACCTTCTACATCGCATTGATTTGAAGCTAAATCATGTGTTTCGCTTGGATATGAAGCTAGCTTGTTGGTTTCGCATGCTGTTGAAGCTATATCACCTATATCCCAAGTGTTTGAAGCTCAATCATTTGCTTCGCATGGATTTGAAGCTAATCCTTCTTCATCGCATTGATTTGAAACTAAATCAAGTGTTTCGCATGGATTTGAAGCTAACTCGTTTATTTCGCCTGCAGTTTAATCCATATCACTTATATCGCAAGTATCTGATGTTAAATCTTTTGTTCCGCATGGATTTGAAGCAAAACCTTCTACATCGCATAGATTGGAAGCTAAATCATGTGTTTCGCTTGGATATGAAGCTAACTCGTTTGATTCTTCTCCATTTGAAGCTATATCACTTATATCCCAAGTATTTAAAGCTAAATCATTTGTTTTGCATGGATTTGAAGCTAAAACATCCACATCGCATTGAATTGAACCTAAATCATGTGTTTCGCTTGGATTTGAAGCTAAACCTTCTACATAGCATTGATTTGAAGCTTAATCATGTGTTTTGCATGGATTTGAAGCTAACTCATTTGTTTCCCCTCCATTTGAAACTATATCACTTATATTGCAAGTATCTGATGTTAAATCATTTGTTCCGCATGGATTTGAAGCTAAACCTTCTACATCGCATTGATTTGAAGCTAAATCATGTGTTTCGCTAGGATTTGAAGCTAAACCTTCTACATAGCATTGATTAGAAGCTTAATCATGTGTTTTGCATGGATTTGAAGTTAACTCATTTGTTTCCCCTCCATTTGAAGCTATATCACTGATATCGCAAGTATTTGATGTTAAATCATTTGTTTCGCAGGGATTTGAAGCTAAAACTTCTACATCGCATTGATTTGAAGTTAAATCATGTGTTTCGCTTGGATATGAAGCTAGCTCGTTGGTTTCGCATGCTGTTTAAGCTATATCACTGATACCCCAAGTGTTTGAAGCTCAATCATTTGCTTCGCATGGATTTGAAGCTAATCCTTCTACATCGCATTGATCTGAACTAACTCAAGTGTTTCGCATGGATTTGAAGCTAACTCGTTTATTTCGCCTGCAGTTTAATCTATATCACTTATATCGCAAGTATCTGATGTTAAATCTTTTGTTCGGCATGGATTTGAAGCTAAACCTTCTACATCGCATTGATCTGAAGCTAAATCATGTGTTTCGCTTGGATTTGAAGCTAAACCTTCTACATAGCATTGATTTGAAGCTTAATCATGTGTTTTGCATGGATTTGAAGTTAACTCATTTGTTGCCCCTCCATTTGAAGCTATATCACTGATATCGCAAGTATTTGATGTTAAATCATTTGTTTCGCAGGGATTTGAAGCTCAACCTTCAACATCGCATTGATTTGAAGTTAAATCATGTGTTTCGCTTGGATATGAAGCTAGCTCGTTGGTTTCGCATGCTGTTGAAGCTATATCACCTATATCCCAAGTGTTTAAAACTAAATCATTTGTTTTGCATGGATTTGAAGCTAAACCTTCTACATCGCATTGAATTGAAGCTAAATCATGTGTTTCGCTTGGATTTGAAGCAAAACCTTCTAGATAGCATTGATTTGAAGCTTAATCATGTGTTTTGCATGGATTTGAAGTTTACTCATTTGTTTCCCCTCCATTTGAAGCTATATCACTGATATCGCAAGTATTTGATGTTAAATCATTTGTTTCGCAGGGATTTGAAGCTCAACCTTCAACATCGCATTGATTTGAAGTTAAATCATGTGTTTCGCTTGGATATGAAGCTAGCTCGTTGGTTTCGCATGCTGTTGAAGCTATATCACCTATATCCCAAGTGTTTAAAGCTAAATCATTTGTTTTGCATGGATTTGAAGCTAAACCTTCTACATCGCATTGAATTGAAGCTAAATCAAGTGTTTCGCATGGATTTGAAGCTAACTCGTTTATTTCGCCTGCAGTTTAATCTATATCACTTATATCGCAAGTATCTGATGTTAAATCATTTGTTCCGCATTGATTTGAAGCATAACCTTCTACATCGCATTGATTTAAAGCTATATCATGTGTTTCGCTTGGATTTGAAGCTAAACCTTCTACATAGCATTGGTTTGAAGCTTAATCATGTGTTTTGCATGGTTTTGAATCTAACTCATTTGTATCCCCTCCATTACAAGCTATATCACTTATATCGCATGTATCTGATGTTAAATCATTTGTTTCGCAGGGATTTGAAGCTAAACCTTCTACATCGCATTGATTTGAAGCTAAATCATGTGTTTCGCTTGGATATGAAGCTAGCTCGTTGGTTTCGCATGCTGTTGAAGCTATATCACCTATATCCCAAGTGTTTGAAGCTCAATCATTTGCTTCGCATGGATTTGAAGCTAATCCTTCTTCATCGCATTGATTTGAAACTAAATCAAGTGTTTCGCATGGATTTGAAGCTAACTCGTTTATTTCGCCTGCAGTTTAATCCATATCACTTATATCGCAAGTATCTGATGTTAAATCTTTTGTTCCGCATGGATTTGAAGCAAAACCTTCTACATCGCATAGATTGGAAGCTAAATCATGTGTTTCGCTTGGATATGAAGCTAACTCGTTTGATTCTTCTCCATTTGAAGCTATATCACTTATATCCCAAGTATTTAAAGCTAAATCATTTGTTTTGCATGGATTTGAAGCTAAAACTTCCACATCGCATTGAATTGAACCTAAATCATGTGTTTCGCTTGGATTTGAAGCTAAACCTTCTACATAGCATTGATTTGAAGCTTAATCATGTGTTTTGCATGGATTTGAAGCTAACTCATTTGTTTCCCCTCCATTTGAAACTATATCACTTATATTGCAAGTATCTGATGTTAAATCATTTGTTCCGCATGGATTTGAAGCTAAACCTTCTACATCGCATTGATTTGAAGCTAAATCATGTGTTTCGCTAGGATTTGAAGCTAAACCTTCTACATAGCATTGATTAGAAGCTTAATCATGTGTTTTGCATGGATTTGAAGTTAACTCATTTGTTTCCCCTCCATTTGAAGCTATATCACTGATATCGCAAGTATTTGATGTTAAATCATTTGTTTCGCAGGGATTTGAAGCTAAAACTTCTACATCGCATTGATTTGAAGTTAAATCATGTGTTTCGCTTGGATATGAAGCTAGCTCGTTGGTTTCGCATGCTGTTTAAGCTATATCACTGATACCCCAAGTGTTTGAAGCTCAATCATTTGCTTCGCATGGATTTGAAGCTAATCCTTCTACATCGCATTGATTTGAAACTAACTCAAGTGTTTCGCATGGATTTGAAGCTAACTCATTTGTTTCCCCTCCATTTGAAACTATATCACTTATATCGCAAGTATCTGATGTTAAGTCATTTGTTCCGCATGGATTTGAAGCTAAACCTTCTACATCGCATTGATTTGAAGCTAAATCATGTGTTTTGCTAGGATTTGAAGCTAAACCTTCTACATAGCATTGATTTGAAGCTTAATCATGTGTTTTGCATGGATTTGAAGTTAACTCATTTGTTTCCCCTCCATTTGAAGCTATATCACTGATATCGCAAGTATTTGATGTTAAATCATTTGTTTCGCAGGGATTTGAAGCTCAACCTTCAACATCGCATTGATTTGAAGTTAAATCATGTGTTTCGCTTGGATATGAAGCTAGCTCGTTGGTTTCGCATGCTGTTGAAGCTATATCACCTATATCCCAAGTGTTTAAAACTAAATCATTTGTTTTGCATGGATTTGAAGCTAAACCTTCTACATCGCATTGAATTGAAGCTAAATCATGTGTTTCGCTTGGATTTGAAGCAAAACCTTCTAGATAGCATTGATTTGAAGCTTAATCATGTGTTTTGCATGGATTTGAAGTTTACTCATTTGTTTCCCCTCCATTTGAAGCTATATCACTGATATCGCAAGTATTTGATGTTAAATCATTTGTTTCGCAGGGATTTGAAGCTCAACCTTCAACATCGCATTGATTTGAAGTTAAATCATGTGTTTCGCTTGGATATGAAGCTAGCTCGTTGGTTTCGCATGCTGTTGAAGCTATATCACCTATATCCCAAGTGTTTAAAGCTAAATCATTTGTTTTGCATGGATTTGAAGCTAAACCTTCTACATCGCATTGAATTGAAGCTAAATCATGTGTTTCGCTTGGATTTGAAGCAAAACCTTCTACATAGCATTGATTTGAAGCTTAATCATGTGTTTTGCATGGATTTGAAGTTTACTCATTTGTTTCCCCTCCATTTAAAGCTATATCACTGATATCGCAAGTATTTGATGTTAAATCATTTGTTTCGCAGGCATTTGAAGCTAAACCTTCTACATCGCATTGATTTGAAGTTAATTCATGTGTCGAGTGGATATGAAGCTAACTCGTTGGTTTCGCATGCTGTTGAAGCTATATCACCTATATCCCAAGTGTTTGAAGCTCAATCATTTGCTTCGCATGGATTTGAAGCTAATCCTTCTACATCGCATTGATTTGAAACTAAATCAAGTGTTTCGCATGGATTTGAAGCTAACTCGTTTATTTCGCCTGCAGTTTAATCTATATCACTTATATCGCAAGTATCTGATGTTAAACCATTTGTTCCGCATTGATTTGAAGCATAACCTTCTACATCGCATTGATTTAAAGCTATATCATGTGTTTCGCTTGGATTTGAAGCTAAACCTTCTACATAGCATTGGTTTGAAGCTTAATCATGTGTTTTGCATGGTTTTGAATCTAACTCATTTGTATCCCCTCCATTACAAGCTATATCACTTATATCGCATGTATCTGATGTTAAATCATTTGTTTCGCAGGGATTTGAAGCTAAACCTTCTACATCGCATTGATTTGAAGCTAAATCATGTGTTTCGCTTGGATATGAAGCTAGCTTGTTGGTTTCGCATGCTGTTGAAGCTATATCACCTATATCCCAAGTGTTTGAAGCTCAATCATTTGCTTCGCATGGATTTGAAGCTAATCCTTCTTCATCGCATTGATTTGAAACTAAATCAAGTGTTTCGCATGGATTTGAAGCTAACTCGTTTATTTCGCCTGCAGTTTAATCCATATCACTTATATCGCAAGTATCTGATGTTAAATCTTTTGTTCCGCATGGATTTGAAGCAAAACCTTCTACATCGCATAGATTGGAAGCTAAATCATGTGTTTCGCTTGGATATGAAGCTAACTCGTTTGATTCTTCTCCATTTGAAGCTATATCACTTATATCCCAAGTATTTAAAGCTAAATCATTTGTTTTGCATGGATTTGAAGCTAAAACATCCACATCGCATTGAATTGAACCTAAATCATGTGTTTCGCTTGGATTTGAAGCTAAACCTTCTACATAGCATTGATTTGAAGCTTAATCATGTGTTTTGCATGGATTTGAAGCTAACTCATTTGTTTCCCCTCCATTTGAAACTATATCACTTATATTGCAAGTATCTGATGTTAAATCATTTGTTCCGCATGGATTTGAAGCTAAACCTTCTACATCGCATTGATTTGAAGCTAAATCATGTGTTTCGCTAGGATTTGAAGCTAAACCTTCTACATAGCATTGATTAGAAGCTTAATCATGTGTTTTGCATGGATTTGAAGTTAACTCATTTGTTTCCCCTCCATTTGAAGCTATATCACTGATATCGCAAGTATTTGATGTTAAATCATTTGTTTCGCAGGGATTTGAAGCTAAAACTTCTACATCGCATTGATTTGAAGTTAAATCATGTGTTTCGCTTGGATATGAAGCTAGCTCGTTGGTTTCGCATGCTGTTTAAGCTATATCACTGATACCCCAAGTGTTTGAAGCTCAATCATTTGCTTCGCATGGATTTGAAGCTAATCCTTCTACATCGCATTGATCTGAAACTAACTCAAGTGTTTCGCATGGATTTGAAGCTAACTCGTTTATTTCGCCTGCAGTTTAATCTATATCACTTATATCGCAAGTATCTGATGTTAAATCTTTTGTTCGGCATGGATTTGAAGCTAAACCTTCTACATCGCATTGATCTGAAGCTAAATCATGTGTTTCGCTTGGATTTGAAGCTAAACCTTCTACATAGCATTGATTTGAAGCTTAATCATGTGTTTTGCATGGATTTGAAGTTAACTCATTTGTTTCCCCTCCATTTGAAGCTATATCACTGATATCGCAAGTATTTGATGTTAAATCATTTGTTTCGCAGGGATTTGAAGCTCAACCTTCAACATCGCATTGATTTGAAGTTAAATCATGTGTTTCGCTTGGATATGAAGCTAGCTCGTTGGTTTCGCATGCTGTTGAAGCTATATCACCTATATCCCAAGTGTTTAAAACTAAATCATTTGTTTTGCATGGATTTGAAGCTAAACCTTCTACATCGCATTGAATTGAAGCTAAATCATGTGTTTCGCTTGGATTTGAAGCAAAACCTTCTAGATAGCATTGATTTGAAGCTTAATCATGTGTTTTGCATGGATTTGAAGTTTACTCATTTGTTTCCCCTCCATTTGAAGCTATATCACTGATATCGCAAGTATTTGATGTTAAATCATTTGTTTCGCAGGGATTTGAAGCTCAACCTTCAACATCGCATTGATTTGAAGTTAAATCATGTGTTTCGCTTGGATATGAAGCTAGCTCGTTGGTTTCGCATGCTGTTGAAGCTATATCACCTATATCCCAAGTGTTTAAAGCTAAATCATTTGTTTTGCATGGATTTGAAGCTAAACCTTCTACATCGCATTGAATTGAAGCTAAATCAAGTGTTTCGCATGGATTTGAAGCTAACTCGTTTATTTCGCCTGCAGTTTAATCTATATCACTTATATCGCAAGTATCTGATGTTAAATCATTTGTTCCGCATTGATTTGAAGCATAACCTTCTACATCGCATTGATTTAAAGCTATATCATGTGTTTCGCTTGGATTTGAAGCTAAACCTTCTACATAGCATTGGTTTGAAGCTTAATCATGTGTTTTGCATGGTTTTGAATCTAACTCATTTGTATCCCCTCCATTACAAGCTATATCACTTATATCGCATGTATCTGATGTTAAATCATTTGTTTCGCAGGGATTTGAAGCTAAACCTTCTACATCGCATTGATTTGAAGCTAAATCATGTGTTTCGCTTGGATATGAAGCTAGCTCGTTGGTTTCGCATGCTGTTGAAGCTATATCACCTATATCCCAAGTGTTTGAAGCTCAATCATTTGCTTCGCATGGATTTGAAGCTAATCCTTCTTCATCGCATTGATTTGAAACTAAATCAAGTGTTTCGCATGGATTTGAAGCTAACTCGTTTATTTCGCCTGCAGTTTAATCCATATCACTTATATCGCAAGTATCTGATGTTAAATCTTTTGTTCCGCATGGATTTGAAGCAAAACCTTCTACATCGCATAGATTGGAAGCTAAATCATGTGTTTCGCTTGGATATGAAGCTAACTCGTTTGATTCTTCTCCATTTGAAGCTATATCACTTATATCCCAAGTATTTAAAGCTAAATCATTTGTTTTGCATGGATTTGAAGCTAAAACTTCCACATCGCATTGAATTGAACCTAAATCATGTGTTTCGCTTGGATTTGAAGCTAAACCTTCTACATAGCATTGATTTGAAGCTTAATCATGTGTTTTGCATGGATTTGAAGCTAACTCATTTGTTTCCCCTCCATTTGAAACTATATCACTTATATTGCAAGTATCTGATGTTAAATCATTTGTTCCGCATGGATTTGAAGCTAAACCTTCTACATCGCATTGATTTGAAGCTAAATCATGTGTTTCGCTAGGATTTGAAGCTAAACCTTCTACATAGCATTGATTAGAAGCTTAATCATGTGTTTTGCATGGATTTGAAGTTAACTCATTTGTTTCCCCTCCATTTGAAGCTATATCACTGATATCGCAAGTATTTGATGTTAAATCATTTGTTTCGCAGGGATTTGAAGCTAAAACTTCTACATCGCATTGATTTGAAGTTAAATCATGTGTTTCGCTTGGATATGAAGCTAGCTCGTTGGTTTCGCATGCTGTTTAAGCTATATCACTGATACCCCAAGTGTTTGAAGCTCAATCATTTGCTTCGCATGGATTTGAAGCTAATCCTTCTACATCGCATTGATCTGAAACTAACTCAAGTGTTTCGCATGGATTTGAAGCTAACTCGTTTATTTCGCCTGCAGTTTAATCTATATCACTTATATCGCAAGTATCTGATGTTAAATCTTTTGTTCGGCATGGATTTGAAGCTAAACCTTCTACATCGCATTGATTTGAAGCTAAATCATGTGTTTCGCTTGGATTTGAAGCTAAACCTTCTACATAGCATTGATTTGAAGCTTAATCATGTGTTTTGCATGGATTTGAAGTTAACTCATTTGTTTCCCCTCCATTTGAAGCTATATCACTGATATCGCAAGTATTTGATGTTAAATCATTTGTTTCGCAGGGATTTGAAGCTCAACCTTCAACATCGCATTGATTTGAAGTTAAATCATGTGTTTCGCTTGGATATGAAGCTAGCTCGTTGGTTTCGCATGCTGTTGAAGCTATATCACCTATATCCCAAGTGTTTAAAACTAAATCATTTGTTTTGCATGGATTTGAAGCTAAACCTTCTACATCGCATTGAATTGAAGCTAAATCATGTGTTTCGCTTGGATTTGAAGTTTACTCATTTGTTTCCCCTCCATTTAAAGCTATATCACTGATATCGCAAGTATTTGATGTTAAATCAATTGTTTCACAGGCATTTGAAGCTAAACCTTCTACATCGCATTGATTTGAAGTTAATTCATGTGTCGAGTGGATATGAAGCTAACTCGTTGGTTTCGCATGCTGTTGAAGCTATATCACCTATATCCCAAGTGTTTGAAGCTCAATCATTTGCTTCGCATGGATTTGAAGCTAATCCTTCTACATCGCATTGATTTGAAACTAAATCAAGTGTTTCGCATGGATTTGAAGCTAACTCGTTTATTTCGCCTGCAGTTTAATCTATATCACTTATATCGCAAGTATCTGATGTTAAATCATTTGTTCCGCATTGATTTGAAGCATAACCTTCTACATCGCATTGATTTAAAGCTATATCATGTGTTTCGCTTGGATTTGAAGCTAAACCTTCTACATAGCATTGGTTTGAAGCTTAATCATGTGTTTTGCATGGTTTTGAATCTATCTCATTTGTATCCCCTCCATTACAAGCTATATCACTTATATCGCATGTATCTGATGTTAAATCATTTGTTTCGCAGGGATTTGAAGCTAAACCTTCTACATCGCATTGATTTGAAGTTAAATCATGTGTTTCGCTTGGATATGAAGCTAGCTCGTTGGTTTCGCATGCTGTTGAAGCTATATCACTTATATCCCAAGTGTTTGAAGCTCAATCATTTGCTTCGCATGGATTTGAAGCTAAACCTTCTACATCGCATTGATTTGAAGTTAATTCATGTGTCGAGTGGATATGTAGCTAACTCGTTGGTTTCGCATGCTGTTGAAGCTATATCACCTATATCCCAAGTGTTTGAAGCTCAATCATTTGCTTCGCATGGATTTGATGCTAATCCTTCTACATCGCATTGATTTGAAACTAAATCAAGTGTTTCGCATGGATTTGAGGCGATCTCGTTTATTTCGCCTGCAGTTGAATCTATATCACTTATATCGCAACTATCTGTTGTTAGATCATTTGTTCCGCATGGATTTGAAGCTAAATCATGTGTTTCGCTTGGATTTGAAACTAAACCTTCTACATAGCATTGATTTGAATCTTAATCATGTGTTTTGCATGGATTTGAAGCTAACTCATTTGTATCCCCTCCATTTGAAGCTATATCACTTATATCGCATGTATCTGATGTTAAATCATTTGCTTCGCATGGATTTGAAGCTAAGCCTTCTACATCGCATAGATTGGAAGCTAAATCATGTGTTTCGCTGGATATGAAGCTAACTCGTTTGATTCTTCTCCATTTGAAGCTATATCACTTATATCCCAAGTGTTTGCAGCTAATTCATTCGTTTTGCATGGATTTGAAGCTAAACCTTCTACATCGCATTGAATTGAAGCTAAATCATGTGTTTCGCTTGGATTTGAAGCAAAACCTTCTACATACCCTTGATTTGAAGCTTAATCATGTGTTTTGCATGGATTTGATGCTAACTCATTGGTTTCCCATCCATTTGAAGCTATATCACTGATATCGCAAGCATCTGATGTTAAATCATTTGTTCCGCATGTATTTGAAGCTAAACCTTCTACATTGCATTGATTTGAAGCTAAATCATGTGTTTCGCTTGGATTTGAAGCTAATCCTTCTACATAGCATTGATTTGAAGCTTAATCATGTGTTTTGCATGGATTTGAGGCTAACTCATTTGTTTCCCCTCCATTTGAAGCTATATCACTTATATCGCAAGTATCTGATGTTAAATCATTTGTTCCGCATGGATTTGAAGCTAAACCTTCTACATCGCATTGATTTGAAGCTAAATCATGTGTTTCGCTTGGATTTGAAGCTAAACCTTCTACATAGCATTGATTTGAAGCTTAATCATGTGTTTTGCATGGATTTGAAGCTAACTCATTTGTTTCCCCTCCATTTGAAACTATATCACTTATATCGCAAATATCTGATATTAAGTCATTTGTTCCGCATGGATTTGAAGCTAAACCTTCTACATCGCATTGATTTGAAGCTAAATCATGTGTTTCGCTAGGATTTGAAGCTAAATCTTCTACATAGCATTGATTTGAAGCTTAATCATGTGTTTTGCATGGATTTGAAGTTTACTCATTTGTTTCCCCTCCATTTAAAGCTATATCACTGATATCGCAAGTATTTGATGTTAAATCATTTGTTTCGCAGGCATTTGAAGCTAAACCTTCTACATCGCATTGATTTGAAGTTAATTCATGTGTCGAGTGGATATGAAGCTAACTCGTTGGTTTCGCATGCTGTTGAAGCTATATCACCTATATCCCAAGTGTTTGAAGCTCAATCATTTGCTTCGCATGGATTTGAAGCTAATCCTTCTACATCGCATTGATTTGAAACTAAATCAAGTGTTTCGCATGGATTTGAAGCTAACTCGTTTATTTCGCCTGCAGTTTAATCTATATCACTTATATCGCAAGTATCTGATGTTAAATCATTTGTTCCGCATTGATTTGAAGCATAACCTTCTACATAGCATTGATTTAAAGCTATATCATGTGTTTCGCTTGGATTTGAAGCTAAACCTTCTACATAGCATTGGTTTGAAGCTTAATCATGTGTTTTGCATGGTTTTGAATCTATCTCATTTGTATCCCCTCCATTACAAGCTATATCACTTATATCGCATGTATCTGATGTTAAATCATTTGTTTCGCAGGGATTTGAAGCTAAACCTTCTACATCGCATTGATTTGAAGTTAAATCATGTGTTTCGCTTGGATATGAAGCTAGCTCGTTGGTTTCGCATGCTGTTGAAGCTATATCACTTATATCCCAAGTGTTTGAAGCTCAATCATTTGCTTCGCATGGATTTGAAGCTAAACCTTCTACATCGCATTGATTTGAAGTTAATTCATGTGTCGAGTGGATATGAAGCTAACTCGTTGGTTTCGCATGCTGTTGAAGCTATATCACCTATATCCCAAGTGTTTGAAGCTCAATCATTTGCTTCGCATGGATTTGAAGCTAATCCTTCTACATCGCATTGATTTGAAACTAAATCAAGTGTTTCGCATGGATTTGAAGCTAACTCGTTTATTTCGCCTGCAGTTTAATCTATATCACTTATATCGCAAGTATCTGATGTTAAATCATTTGTTCCGCATTGATTTGAAGCATAACCTTCTACATCGCATTGATTTAAAGCTATATCATGTGTTTCGCTTGGATTTGAAGCTAAACCTTCTACATAGCATTGGTTTGAAGCTTAATCATGTGTTTTGCATGGTTTTGAATCTAACTCATTTGTATCCCCTCCATTACAAGCTATATCACTTATATCGCATGTATCTGATGTTAAATCATTTGTTTCGCAGGGATTTGAAGCTAAACCTTCTACATCGCATTGATTTGAAGTTAAATCATGTGTTTCGCTTGGATATGAAGCTAGCTCGTTGGTTTCGCATGCTGTTGAAGCTATATCACTTATATCCCAAGTGTTTGAAGCTCAATCATTTGCTTCGCATGGATTTGAAGCTAAACCTTCTACATCGCATTGATTTGAAGTTAATTCATGTGTCGAGTGGATATGAAGCTAACTCGTTGGTTTCGCATGCTGTTGAAGCTATATCACCTATATCCCAAGTGTTTGAAGCTCAATCATTTGCTTCGCATGGATTTGAAGCTAATCCTTCTACATCGCATTGATTTGAAACTAAATCAAGTGTTTCGCATGGATTTGAGGCGATCTCGTTTATTTCGCCTGCAGTTGAATCTATATCACTTATATCGCAACTATCTGATGTTAGATCATTTGTTCCGCATGGATTTGAAGCTAAATCATGTGTTTCGCTTGGATTTGAAACTAAACCTTCTACATAGCATTGATTTGAATCTTAATCATGTGTTTTGCATGGATTTGAAGCTAACTCATTTGTATCCCCTCCATTTGAAGCTATATCACTTATATCGCATGTATCTGATGTTAAATCATTTGCTTCGCATGGATTTGAAGCTAAGCCTTCTACATCGCATAGATTGGAAGCTAAATCATGTGTTTCGCTGGATATGAAGCTAACTCGTTTGATTCTTCTCCATTTGAAGCTATATCACTTATATCCCAAGTGTTTGCAGCTAATTCATTCGTTTTGCATGGATTTGAAGCTAAACCTTCTACATCGCATTGAATTGAAGCTAAATCATGTGTTTCGCTTGGATTTGAAGCAAAACCTTCTACATACCCTTGATTTGAAGCTTAATCATGTGTTTTGCATGGATTTGATGCTAACTCATTTGTTTCCCATCCATTTGAAGCTATATCACTGATATCGCAAGCATCTGATGTTAAATCATTTGTTCCGCATGTATATGAAGCTAAACCTTCTACATTGCATTGATTTGAAGCTAAATCATGTGTTTCGCTTGGATTTGAAGCTAAACCTTCTACATAGCATTGATTTGAAGCTTAATCATGTGTTTTGCATGGATTTGAGGCTAACTCATTTGTTTCCCCTCCATTTGAAGCTATATCACTTATATCGCAAGTATCTGATGTTAAATCATTTGTTCCGCATGGATTTGAAGCTAAACCTTCTACATCGCATTGATTTGAAGCTTAATCATGTGTTTTGCATGGATTTGAGGCTAACTCATTTGTTTCCCCTCCATTTGAAGCTATATCACTTATATCGCAAGTATCTGATGTTAAATCATTTGTTCCGCATGGATTTGAAGCTAAACCTTCTACATCGCATTGATTTGAAGCTAAATCATGTGTTTCGCTTGGATTTGAAGCTAAACCTTCTACATAGCATTGATTTGAAGCTTAATCATGTGTTTTGCATGGATTTGAAGCTAACTCATTTGTTTCCCCTCCATTTGAAACTATATCACTTATATCGCAAATATCTGATATTAAGTCATTTGTTCCGCATGGATTTGAAGCTAAACCTTCTACATCGCATTGATTTGAAGCTAAATCATGTGTTTCGCTAGGATTTGAAGCTAAACCTTCTACATAGCATTGATTTGAAGCTTAATCATGTGTTTTGCATGGATTTGAAATTTACTCATTTGTTTCCCCTCCATTTAAAGCTATATCACTGATATCGCAAGTATTTGATGTTAAATCATTTGTTTCGCAGGCATTTGAAGCTAAACCTTCTACATCGCATTGATTTGAAGTTAATTCATGTGTCGAGTGGATATGAAGCTAACTCGTTGGTTTCGCATGCTGTTGAAGCTATATCACCTATATCCCAAGTGTTTGAAGCTCAATCATTTGCTTCGCATGGATTTGAAGCTAATCCTTCTACATCGCATTGATTTGAAACTAAATCAAGTGTTTCGCATGGATTTGAAGCTAACTCGTTTATTTCGCCTGCAGTTTAATCTATATCACTTATATCGCAAGTATCTGATGTTAAATCATTTGTTCCGCATTGATTTGAAGCATAACCTTCTACATCGCATTGATTTAAAGCTATATCATGTGTCTCGCTTGGATTTGAAGCTAAACCTTCTACATAGCATTGGTTTGAAGCTTAATCATGTGGTTTGCATGGTTTTGAATCTAACTCATTTGTATCCCCTCCATTACAAGCTATATCACTTATATCGCATGTATCTGATGTTAAATCATTTGTTTCGCAGGGATTTGAAGCTAAACCTTCTACATCGCATTGATTTGAAGTTAAATCATGTGTTTCGCTTGGATATGAAGCTAGCTCGTTGGTTTCGCATGCTGTTGAAGCTATATCACTTATATCCCAAGTGTTTGAAGCTCAATCATTTGCTTCGCATGGATTTGAAGCTAAACCTTCTACATCGCATTGATTTGAAACTAAATCAAGTGTTTCGCATGGATTTGAAGCTAACTCGTTTATTTCGCCTGCAGTTTAATCCATATCACTTATATCGCAAGTATCTGATGTTAAGTCTTTTGTTCCGCATGGATTTGAAGCAAAACCTTCTACATCGCATAGATTGGAAGCTAAATCATGTGTTTCGCTTGGATATGAAGCTAACTCGTTTGATTCTTCTCCATTTGAAGCTATATCACTTATATCCCAAGTATTTAAAGCTAAATCATTTGTTTTGCATGGATTTGAAGCTAAAACTTCCACATCGCATTGAATTGAACCTAAATCATGTGTTTCGCTTGGATTTGAAGCTGAACCTTCTACATAGCATTGATTTGAAGCTTAATCATGTGTTTTGCATGGATTTGAAGCTAACTCATTTGTTTCCCCTCCATTTGAAACTATATCACTTATATTGCAAGTATCTGATGTTAAATCATTTGTTCCGCATGGATTTGAAGCTAAACCTTCTACATCGCATTGATTTGAAGCTAAATCATGTGTTTCGCTAGGATTTGAAGCTAAACCTTCTACATAGCATTGATTAGAAGCTTAATCATGTGTTTTGTATGGATTTGAAGTTAACTCATTTGTTTCCCCTCCATTTGAAGCTATATCACTGATATCGCAAGTATTTGATGTTAAATCATTTGTTTCGCAGGGATTTGAAGCTCAACCTTCAACATCGCATTGATTTGAAGTTAAATCATGTGTTTCCCTTGGATATGAAGCTAGCTCGTTGGTTTCGCATGCTGTTGAAGCTATATCACCTATATCCCAAGTGTTTAAAACTAAATCATTTGTTTTGCATGGATTTGAAGCTAAACCTTCTACATCGCATTGAATTGAAGCTAAATCAATGTGTTTCGCTTGGATTTGAAGCAAAACCTTCTACATAGCATTGATTTGAAGCTTAATCATGTGTTTCGCTTGGATATGAAGCTAACTCGTTGGTTTCGCATGCTGTTGAAGCTATATCACCTATATCCCAAGTGTTTGAAGCTCAATCATTTGCTTCGCATGGATTTGAAGCTAATGCTTCTACATCGCATTGATTTGAAGCTTAATCATGTGTTTTGCATGGATTTGAAGTTAACTCATTTGTTTCCCCTCCATTTGCAGCTATATCACTGATATCGCAAGTATTTGATGTTAAATTATTTGTTTACGCAGGGATTTGAAGCTAAACCTTCTACATCGCATTGATTTGAAGTTAAATCATGTGTTTCGCTTGGATATGAAGCTAAACCTTCTACATAGCATTGATTTGAAGCTTAATCATGTGTTTTGCATGGATTTGAAGCAGACTCATTTGTTTCCCCTCCATTTGAAGCTATATCACTGATATCGCAAGTATTTGTTGTTAAATCATTTGTTTCGCAGGGATTTGAAGCTAATCCTTCTACATCGCATTGATTTGAAGTTAAATCATGTGTTTCGCTTGGATATGAAGCTAGCTCGTTGGTTTCGCATGCTGCTGAAGCTATATCACTTATATCCCAAGTGTTTGAAGCTCAATCATTTGCTTCGCATGGATTTGAAGCTAATCCTTCTACATCGCATTGATTTGAAACTAAATCAAGTGTATCGCATGGATTTGAAGCTAACTCGTTTATTTCGCCTGCAGTTTAATCTATATCACTTATATTGCAAGTATCTGATGTTAAATCATTTGTTCCGCATGGATTTGGAGCAAAACCTTCTACATCGCATTGATTTGAAGCTAAATCATGTGTTTCTCTTGGATTTGATGCTAAACCTTCTACATAGCATTGGTTTGAAGCTTAATCATGTGTTTTGCATGCATTTGAATCTAACTCATTTGTATCCCCTACATTTGAAGCTACATCACTTGTATCGCATGTATCTGATGTTAAATCTTTTGTTCCGCATGGATTTGAAGCTAAACCTTCTACATCGCATTGATTTGAAACTAAATCAAGTGTTTCGCATGGATTTGAAGCTAACTCGTTTATTTCGCCTGCAGTTTAATCCATATCACTTATATCGCAAGTATCTGATGTTAAGTCTTTTGTTCCGCATGGATTTGAAGCAAAACCTTCTACATCGCATAGATTGGAAGCTAAATCATGTGTTTCGCTTGGATATGAAGCTAACTCGTTTGATTCTTCTCCATTTGAAGCTATATCACTTATATCCCAAGTATTTAAAGCTAAATCATTTGTTTTGCATGGATTTGAAGCTAAAACTTCCACATCGCATTGAATTGAACCTAAATCATGTGTTTCGCTTGGATTTGAAGCTAAACCTTCTACATAGCATTGATTTGAAGCTTAATCATGTGTTTTGCATGGATTTGAAGCTAACTCATTTGTTTCCCCTCCATTTGAAACTATATCACTTATATTGCAAGTATCTGATGTTAAATCATTTGTTCCGCATGGATTTGAAGCTAAACCTTCTACATCGCATTGATTTGAAGCTAAATCATGTGTTTCGCTAGGATTTGAAGCTAAACCTTCTACATAGCATTGATTAGAAGCTTAATCATGTGTTTTGTATGGATTTGAAGTTAACTCATTTGTTTCCCCTCCATTTGAAGCTATATCACTGATATCGCAAGTATTTGATGTTAAATCATTTGTTTCGCAGGGATTTGAAGCTCAACCTTCAACATCGCATTGATTTGAAGTTAAATCATGTGTTTCGCTTGGATATGAAGCTAGCTCGTTGGTTTCGCATGCTGTTGAAGCTATATCACCTATATCCCAAGTGTTTAAAACTAAATCATTTGTTTTGCATGGATTTGAAGCTAAACCTTCTACATCGCATTGAATTGAAGCTAAATCAATGTGTTTCGCTTGGATTTGAAGCAAAACCTTCTACATAGCATTGATTTGAAGCTTAATCATGTGTTTCGCTTGGATATGAAGCTAACTCGTTGGTTTCGCATGCTGTTGAAGCTATATCACCTATATCCCAAGTGTTTGAAGCTCAATCATTTGCTTCGCATGGATTTGAAGCTAATGCTTCTACATCGCATTGATTTGAAGCTTAATCATGTGTTTTGCATGGATTTGAAGTTAACTCATTTGTTTCCCCTCCATTTGCAGCTATATCACTGATATCGCAAGTATTTGATGTTAAATTATTTGTTTACGCAGGGATTTGAAGCTAAACCTTCTACATCGCATTGATTTGAAGTTAAATCATGTGTTTCGCTTGGATATGAAGCTAAACCTTCTACATAGCATTGATTTGAAGCTTAATCATGTGTTTTGCATGGATTTGAAGCAGACTCATTTGTTTCCCCTCCATTTGAAGCTATATCACTGATATCGCAAGTATTTGTTGTTAAATCATTTGTTTCGCAGGGATTTGAAGCTAATCCTTCTACATCGCATTGATTTGAAGTTAAATCATGTGTTTCGCTTGGATATGAAGCTAGCTCGTTGGTTTCGCATGCTGCTGAAGCTATATCACTTATATCCCAAGTGTTTGAAGCTCAATCATTTGCTTCGCATGGATTTGAAGCTAATCCTTCTACATCGCATTGATTTGAAACTAAATCAAGTGTATCGCATGGATTTGAAGCTAACTCGTTTATTTCGCCTGCAGTTTAATCTATATCACTTATATTGCAAGTATCTGATGTTAAATCATTTGTTCCGCATGGATTTGGAGCAAAACCTTCTACATCGCATTGATTTGAAGCTAAATCATGTGTTTCTCTTGGATTTGATGCTAAACCTTCTACATAGCATTGGTTTGAAGCTTAATCATGTGTTTTGCATGCATTTGAATCTAACTCATTTGTATCCCCTCCATTTGAAGCTACATCACTTGTATCGCATGTATCTGATGTTAAATCTCTTGTTCCGCATGGATTTGAAGCTAAACCTTCTACATCGCATTGATTTGAAGCTAAATCATGTGTTTCGCTTGGATATGAAGCTAGCTCGTTGGTTTCGCATGCTGTTGAAGCTATATCACTTATATCCCAAGTGTTTGAAGCTCAATCATTTGCTTCGCATGGATTTGAAGCTAAACCTTCTACATCGCATTGATTTGAAGTTAATTCATGTGTCGAGTGGATATGAAGCTAACTCGTTGGTTTCGCATGCTGTTGAAGCTATATCACCTATATCCCAAGTATTTAAAGCTAAATCATTTGTTTTGCATGGATTTGAAGCTAAAACTTCCACATCGCATTGAATTGAACCTAAATCATGTGTTTCGCTTGGATTTGAAGCTAAACCTTCTACATAGCATTGATTTGAAGCTTAATCATGTGTTTTGCATGGATTTGAAGCTAACTCATTTGTTTCCCCTCCATTTGAAACTATATCACTTATATTGCAAGTATCTGATGTTAAATCATTTGTTCCGCATGGATTTGAAGCTAAACCTTCTACATCGCATTGATTTGAAGCTAAATCATGTGTTTCGCTAGGATTTGAAGCTAAACATTCTACATAGCATTGATTAGAAGCTTAATCATGTGTTTTGTATGGATTTGAAGTTAACTCATTTGTTTCCCCTCCATTTGAAGCTATATCACTGATATCGCAAGTATTTGATGTTAAATCATTTGTTTCGCAGGGATTTGAAGCTCAACCTTCAACATCGCATTGATTTGAAGTTAAATCATGTGTTTCGCTTGGATATGAAGCTAAACCTTCTACATAGCATTGATTTGAAGCTTAATCATGTGTTTTGCATGGATTTGAAGCTGACTCATTTGTTTCCACTCCATTTGAAGCTATATCACTTATATCGCAAGTATCTGATGTTAAATCATTTGTTCCGCATGGATTTGAAGCTAAACCTTCTAGATCGCATTGATTTGAAGCTAAGTCATGTGTTTCGCTAGGATTTGAAGCTAAACCTTCTACATAGCATTGATTTGAAGCTTAATCATGTGTTTTGCATGGATTTGAAGTTAACGCATTTGTTTCCCCTCCATTTGAAGCTATATCACTGATATCGCAAGTATTTGTTGTTAAATCATTTGTTTCGCAGGGATTTGAAGCTAATCCTTCTACATCGCATTGATTTGAAGTTAAATCATGTGTTTCGCTTGGATATGAAGCTAGCTCGTTGGTTTCGCATGCTGCTGAAGCTATATCACTTATATCCCAAGTGTTTGAAGCTCAATCATTTGCTTCGCATGGATTTGAAGCTAATCCTTCTACATCGCATTGATTTGAAACTAAATCAAGTGTATCGCATGGATTTGAAGCTAACTCGTTTATTTCGCCTGCAGTTTAATCTATATCACTTATATTGCAAGTATCTGATGTTAAATCATTTGTTCCGCATGGATTTGAAGCAAAACCTTCTACATCGCATTGATTTGAAGCTAAATCATGTGTTTCTCTTGGATTTGATGCTAAACCTTCTACATAGCATTGGTTTGAAGCTTAATCATGTGTTTTGCATGCATTTGAATCTAACTCATTTGTATCCCCTCCATTTGAAGCTACATCACTTGTATCGCATGTATCTGATGTTAAATCTTTTGTTCCGCATGGATTTGAAGCTAAACCTTCTACATCGCATTGATTTGAAGCTAAATCATGTGTTTCGCTTGGATTTGAAGCTAAACCTTCTACATAGCATTGGTTTGAAGCTTAATCATGTGTTTTGCATGGATTTGAAGCTAACTCATTTGTTTCCCCTCCATTTGAAACTATATCACTTATATCGCAAGTATCTGATGTTAAATCATTTGTTCCGCATGGATTTGAAGCTAAACCTTCTACATCGCATTGATTTGAAGCAAAATCACGTGTTTTGCTAGGATTTGAAGCTAAACCTTCTACATAGCATTGATTTGAAGCTTAATCATGTGTTTTGCATGGATTTGAAGTTAACTCATTTGTTTCCCCTCCATTTGAAGCTATATCACTGATATCGCAAGTATTTGATGTTAAATCATTTGTTTCGCAGGGATTTGAAGCTCAACCTTCAACATCGCATTGATTTGAAGTTAAATCATGTGTTTCGCTTGGATATGAAGCTAGCTCGTTGGTTTCGCATGCTGTTGAAGCTATATCACCTATATCCCAAGTGTTTAAAGCTAAATCATTTGTTTTGCATGGATTTGAAGCTAAACCTTCTACATCGCATTGAATTGAAGCTAAATCATGTGTTTCGCTTGGATTTGAAGCAAAACCTTCTACATAGCATTGATTTGAAGCTTAATCATGTGTTTTGCATGGATTTGAAGTTTACTCATTTGTTTCCCCTCCATTTAAAGCTATATCACTGATATCGCAAGTATTTGATGTTAAATCATTTGTTTCGCAGGCATTTGAAGCTAAACCTTCTACATCGCATTGATTTGAAGTTAATTCATGTGTCGAGTGGATATGAAGCTAGCTCGTTGGTTTCGCATGCTGTTGAAGCTATATCACTTATATCCCAAGTGTTTGAAGCTCAATCATTTGCTTCGCATGGATTTGAAGCTAAACCTTCTACATCGCATTGATTTGAAACTAAATCAAGTGTTTCGCATGGATTTGAAGCTAACTCGTTTATTTCGCCTGCAGTTTAATCCATATCACTTATATCGCAAGTATCTGATGTTAAGTCTTTTGTTCCGCATGGATTTGAAGCAAAACCTTCTACATCGCATAGATTGGAAGCTAAATCATGTGTTTCGCTTGGATATGAAGCTAACTCGTTTGATTCTTCTCCATTTGAAGCTATATCACTTATATCCCAAGTATTTAAAGCTAAATCATTTGTTTTGCATGGATTTGAAGCTAAAACTTCCACATCGCATTGAATTGAACCTAAATCATGTGTTTCGCTTGGATTTGAAGCTAAACCTTCTACATAGCATTGATTTGAAGCTTAATCATGTGTTTTGCATGGATTTGAAGCTAACTCATTTGTTTCCCCTCCATTTGAAACTATATCACTTATATTGCAAGTATCTGATGTTAAATCATTTGTTCCGCATGGATTTGAAGCTAAACCTTCTACATCGCATTGATTTGAAGCTAAATCATGTGTTTCGCTAGGATTTGAAGCTAAACCTTCTACATAGCATTGATTAGAAGCTTAATCATGTGTTTTGTATGGATTTGATGCTAAACCTTCTACATAGCATTGGTTTGAAGCTTAATCATGTGTTTTGCATGCATTTGAATCTAACTCATTTGTATCCCCTCCATTTGAAGCTACATCACTTGTATCGCATGTATCTGATGTTAAATCTCTTGTTCCGCATGGATTTGAAGCTAAACCTTCTACATCGCATTGATTTGAAGCTAAATCATGTGTTTCGCTTGGATATGAAGCTAGCTCGTTGGTTTCGCATGCTGTTGAAGCTATATCACTTATATCCCAAGTGTTTGAAGCTCAATCATTTGCTTCGCATGGATTTGAAGCTAAACCTTCTACATCGCATTGATTTGAAGTTAATTCATGTGTCGAGTGGATATGAAGCTAACTCGTTGGTTTCGCATGCTGTTGAAGCTATATCACCTATATCCCAAGTATTTAAAGCTAAATCATTTGTTTTGCATGGATTTGAAGCTAAAACTTCCACATCGCATTGAATTGAACCTAAATCATGAGTTTCGCTTGGATTTGAAGCTAAACCTTCTACATAGCATTGATTTGAAGCTTAATCATGTGTTTTGCATGGATTTGAAGCTAACTCATTTGTTTCCCCTCCATTTGAAACTATATCACTTATATTGCAAGTATCTGATGTTAAATCATTTGTTCCGCATGGATTTGAAGCTAAACCTTCTACATCGCATTGATTTGAAGCTAAATCATGTGTTTCGCTAGGATTTGAAGCTAAACCTTCTACATAGCATTGATTTGAAGCTTAATCATGTGTTTTGCATGGATTTGAAGTTAACTCATTTGTTTCCCCTCCAATTGAAGCTATATCACTGATGTCGCAAGTATTTGATGTTAAATCATTTGTTTCGCAGGGATTTGAAGCTAAACCTTCTACATCGCATTGATTTGAAGTTAAATCATGTGTTTCGCTTGGATATGAAGCTAGCTCGTTGGTTTCGCATGCTGTTGAAGCTATATCACCTATATCCCAAGTGTTTGAAGCTCAATCATTTGCTTCTCATGGATTTGAAGCTAATCCTTCTACATCGCATTGATTTGAAACTAAATCAAGCGTTTCGCATGGATTTGAAGCTAACTCGTTTATTTCGCCTGCAGTTTAATATATATCACTTATATCGCAAGTATCTGATGTTAAATCATTTGTTCCGCATGGATTTGAAGCTAAACCTTCTACATCGCATTGATTTGAAGCTAAATCATGTGTTTCGCTTGGATTTGAAGCTAAACCTTCTACATAACATTGATTTGAAGCTTAATCATGTGTTTTGCATGGATTTGAAGCTAACTCATTTGTTTCCCCTCCATTTGAAACTATATCACTTATATCGCAAGTATCTGATGTTAAGTCATTTGTTCCGCATGGATTTGAAGCTAAACCTTCTACATCGCATTGATTTGAAGCTAAATCATGTGTTTCGCTAGGATTTGAAGCTAAACCTTCTACATAGCATTGATTTGAAGCTTAATCATGTGTTTTGCATGGATTTGAAGTTAACTCATTTGTTTCCCCTCCATTTGACGCTATATCACCGATATCGCAAGTATTTGATGTTAAATCATTTGTTTCGCAGGGATTTGAAGCTAAACCTTCTACATAGCATTGATTTGAAGCTTAATCATGTGTTTTGCATGGATTTGAAGCTAAAACTTCCACATCGCATTGAATTGAACCTAAATCATGTGTTTCGCTTGGATTTGAAGCTAAACCTTCTACATAGCATTGATTTGAAGCTTAATCATGTGTTTTGCATGGATTTGAAGCTAACTCATTTGTTTCCCCTCCATTTGAAACTATATCACTTATATTGCAAGTATCTGATGATAAATCATTTGTTCCGCATGGATTTGAAGCTAAACCTTCTACATCGCATTGATTTGAAGCTAAATCATGTGTTTCGCTAGGATTTGAATCTAAACCTTCTACATAGCATTGATTAGAAGCTTAATCATGTGTTTTGCATGGATTTGAAGTTAACTCATTTGTTTCCCCTCCATTTGAAGCTATATCACTGATATCGCAAGTATTTGATGTTAAATCATTTGTTTCGCAGGGATTTGAAGCTAAAACTTCTACATCGCATTGATTTGAAGTTAAATCATGTGTTTCGCTTGGATATGAAGCTAGCTCGTTGGTTTCGCATGCTGTTTAAGCTATATCACTTATACCCCAAGTGTTTGAAGCTCAATCATTTGCTTCGCATGGATTTGAAGCTAATCCTTCTACATCGCATTGATTTGAAACTAACTCAAGTGTTTCGCATGGATTTGAAGCTAACTCGTTTATTTCGCCTGCAGTTTAATCTATATCACTTATATCGCAAGTATCTGATGTTAAATCTTTTGTTCGGCATGGATTTGAAGCTAAACCTTCTACATCGCATTGATTTGAAGCTAAATCATGTGTTTCGCTTGGATTTGAAGCTAAACCTTCTACATAGTATTGATTTGAAGCTTAATCATGTGTTTTGCATGGATTTGAAGCTAACTCATTTGTTTCCCCTCCATTTGAAACTATATCACTTATATCGCAAGTATCTGATGTTAAATCATTTGTTCCGCATGGATTTGAAGCTAAACCTTCTACATCGCATTGATTTGAAACTAAATCATGTGTTTTGCTAGGATTTGAAGCTAAACCTTCTACATAGCATTGATTTGAAGCTTAATCATGTGTTTTGCATGGATTTGAAGTTAACTCATTTGTTTCCCCTCCATTTGAAGCTATATCACTGATATCGCAAGTATTTGATGTTAAATCATTTGTTTCGCAGGGATTTGAAGCTCAACCTTCAACATCGCATTGATTTGAAGTTAAATCATTTGTTTCGCTTGGATATGAAGCTAGCTCGTTGGTTTCGCATGCTGTTGAAGCTATATCACCTATATCCCAAGTGTTTAAAACTAAATCATTTGTTTTGCATGGATTTGAAGCTAAACCTTCTACATCGCATTGAATTGAAGCTAAATCATGTGTTTCGTTTGGATTTGAAGTTTACTCATTTGTTTCCCCTCCATTTAAAGCTATATCACTGATATCGCAAGTATTTGATGTTAAATCATTTGTTTCGCAGGCATTTGAAGCTAAACCTTCTACATCGCATTGATTTGAAGTTAATTCATGTGTCGAGTGGATATGAAGCTAACTCGTTGGTTTCGCATGCTGTTGAAGCTATATCACCTATATCACAAGTGTTTGAAGCTCAATCATTTGCTTCGCATGGATTTGAAGCTAATCCTTCTACATCGCATTGATTTGAAACTAAATCAAGTGTTTCGCATGGATTTGAAGCTAACTCGTTTATTTCGCCTGCAGTTTAATCTATATCACTTATATCGCAAGTATCTGATGTTAAATCATTTGTTCCGCAAGGATTTGAAGCATAACCTTCTACATCGCATTGATTTAAAGCTATATCATCTGTTTCGCTTGGATTTGAAGCTAAACCTTCTACATAGCATTGGTTTGAAGCTTAATCATGTCTTTTGCATGGTTTTGAATCTAACTCATTTGTATCCCCTCCATTACAAGCTATATCACTTATATCGCATGTATCTGATGTTAAATCATTTGCTTCGCATGGATTTAAAGCTAAGCCTTCTACATCGCATAGATTGGAAGCTAAATCATGTGTTTCGCTTGGATATGAAGCTAACTCGTTTGATTCTTCTCCATTTGAAGCTATATCACTTATATCCCAAGTGTTTAAAGCTAAATCATTTGTTTTGCATGGATTTGAAGCTAAACCTTCTACATCGCATTGAATTGAAGCTAAATCATGTGTTTCGCTTGGATTTGAAGCAAAACCTTCTACATAGCATTGATTTGAAGCTTAATCATGTGTTTTGCATGGATTTGAAGTTTACTCATTTGTTTCCCCTCCATTTGAAGCTATATCACTGATATCGCAAGTATTTGATGTTAAATCATTTGTTTCGCAGGGATTTGAAGCTCAACCTTCAACATCGCATTGATTTGAAGTTAAATCATGTGTTTCGCTTGGATATGAAGCTAGCTCGTTGGTATCGCATGCTGTTGAAGCTATATCACCTATATCCCAAGTGTTTAAAGCTAAATCATTTGTTTTGCACGGATTTGAAGCTAAACCTTCTACATCGCATTGAATTGAAGCTAAATCATGTGTTTCGCTTGGATTTGAAGCAAAACCTTCTACATAGCATTGATTTGAATCTTAATCATGTGTTTTGCATGGATTTGAAGTTTACTCATTTGTTTCCCCTCCATTTAAAGCTATATCACTGATATCGCAAGTATTTGATGTTAAATCATTTGCTTCGCATGGATTTGAAGCTAATCCTTCTACATCGCATTGATTTGAAACTAAATCAAGTGTTTCGCATGGATTTGAAGCTAACTCGTTTATTTCGCCTGCAGTTTAATCTATATCACTTATATCGCAAGTATCTGATGTTAAATCATTTGTTCCGCATGGATTTGAAGCTAAATCATGTGTTTCGCTTGGATTTGAAACTAAACCTTCTACATAGCATTGATTTGAATCTTAATCATGTGTTTTGCATGGATTTGAAGCTAACTCATTTGTATCCCCTCCATTTGAAGCTATATCACTTATATCGCATGTATCTGATGTTAAATCATTTGCTTCGCATGGATTTGAAGCTAAGCCTTCTACATCGCATAGATTGGAAGCTAAATCATGTGTTTCGCTGGATATGAAGCTAACTCGTTTGATTCTTCTCCATTTGAAGCCATATCACTTATATCCCAAGTGTTTGCAGCTAATTCATTCGTTTTGCATGGATTTGAAGCTAAACCTTCTACATCGCATTGAATTGAAGCTAAATCATGTGTTTCGCTTGGATTTGAAGAAAAACCTTCTACATACCCTTGATTTGAAGCGTAATCATGTGTTTTGCATGGATTTGATGCTAACTCATTTGTTTCCCATCCATTTGAAGCTATATCACTGATATCGCAAGCTTCTGATGTTAAATCATTTGTTCCGCATGTATTTGAAGCTAAGCCTTCTACATTGCATTGATTTGAAGCTAAATCATGTGTTTCGCTTGGATTTGAAGCTAAACCTTCTACATAGCATTGATTTGAAGCTTAATCATGTGTTTTGCATGGATTTGAGGCTAACTCATTTGTTTCCCCTCCATTTGAAGCTATATCACTTACATCGCAAGTATCTGATGTTAAATCATTTGTTCCGCATGGATTTGAAGCTAAACCTTCTACATCGCATTGATTTGAAGCTAAATCATGTGTTTCGCTTGGATTTGAAGCTAAACCTTATACATAGCATTGATTTGAAGCTTAATCATGTGTTTTGCATGGATTTGAAGCTAACTCATTTGTTTCCCCTCCATTTGAAACTATATCACTTATATCGCAAATATCTGATATTAAGTCATTTGTTCCGCATGGATTTGAAGCTAAACCTTCTACATCGCATTGATTTGAAGCTAAATCATGTGTTTCGCTAGGATTTGAAGCTAAACCTTCTACATAGCATTGATTTGAAGCTTAATCATGTGTTTTGCATGGATTTGAAGTTAACTCATTTGTTTCCCCTCCAATTGAAGCTATATCACTGATATCGCAAGTATTTGATGTTAAATCATTTGTTTCGCAGGGATTTGAAGCTAAACCTTCTACATCGCATTGATTTGAAGTTAAATCATGTGTTTCGCTTGGATATGAAGCTAGCTCGTTGGTTTCGCATGCTGTTGAAGCTATATCACCTATATCCCAAGTGTTTGAAGCTCAATCATTTGCTTCTCATGGATTTGAAGCTAATCCTTCTACATCGCATTGATTTGAAACTAAATCAAGTGTTTCGCATGGATTTGAAGCTAACTCGTTTATTTCGCCTGCAGTTTAATATATATCACTTATATCGCAAGTATCTGATGTTAAATCATTTGTTCCGCATGGATTTGAAGCTAAACCTTCTACATCGCATTGATTTGAAGCTAAATCATGTGTTTCGCTTGGATTTGAAGCTAAACCTTCTACATAACATTGATTTGAAGCTTAATCATGTGTTTTGCATGGATTTGAAGCTAACTCATTTGTTTCCCCTCCATTTGAAACTATATCACTTATATCGCAAGTATCTGATGTTAAGTCATTTGTTCCGCATGGATTTGAAGCTAAACCTTCTACATCGCATTGATTTGAAGCTAAATCATGTGTTTCGCTAGGATTTGAAGCTAAACCTTCTACATAGCATTGATTTGAAGCTTAATCATGTGTTTTGCATGGATTTGAAGTTAACTCATTTGTTTCCCCTCCATTTGACGCTATATCACCGATATCGCAAGTATTTGATGTTAAATCATTTGTTTCGCAGGGATTTGAAGCTAAACCTTCTACATAGCATTGATTTGAAGCCTAATCATGTGTTTTGCATGGATTTGAAGCTAAAACTTCCACATCGCATTGAATTGAACCTAAATCATGTGTTTCGCTTGGATTTGAAGCTAAACCTTCTACATAGCATTGATTTGAAGCTTAATCATGTGTTTTGCATGGATTTGAAGCTAACTCATTTGTTTCCCCTCCATTTGAAACTATATCACTTATATTGCAAGTATCTGATGATAAATCATTTATTCCGCATGGATTTGAAGCTAAACCTTCTACATCGCATTGATTTGAAGCTAAATCATGTGTTTCGCTAGGATTTGAAGCTAAACCTTCTACATAGCATTGATTAGAAGCTTAGTCATGTGTTTTGCATGGATTTGAAGTTAACTCATATGTTTCCCCTCCATTTGAAGCTATATCACTGATATCGCAAGTATTTGATGTTAAATCATTTGTTTCGCAGGGATTTGAAGCTAAAACTTCTACATCGCATTGATTTGAAGTTAAATCATGTGTTTCGCTTGGATATGAAGCTAGCTCGTTGGTTTCGCATGCTGTTTAAGCTATATCACTTATACCCCAAGTGTTTGAAGCTCAATCATTTGCTTCGCATGGATTTGAAGCTAATCCTTCTACATCGCATTGATTTGAAGTTAAATCATTTGTTTCGCTTGGATATGAAGCTAGCTCGTTGGTTTCGCATGCTGTTGAAGCTATATCACCTATATCCCAAGTGTTTAAAGCTAAATCATTTGTTTTGCATGGATTTGAAGCTAAACCTTCTACATCGCATTGAATTGAAGCTAAATCATGTGTTTCGCTTGGATTTGAAGCAAAACCTTCTACATAGCATTGATTTGAAGCTTAATCATGTGTTTTGCATGGATTTGAAGTTTACTCATTTGTTTCCCCTCCATTTGAAGCTATATCACTGATATCGCAAGTATTTGATGTTAAATCATTTGTTTCGCAGGGATTTGAAGCTCAACCTTCAACATCGCATTGATTTGAAGTTAAATCATGTGTTTCGCTTGGATATGAAGCTAGCTCGTTGGTATCGCATGCTGTTGAAGCTATATCACCTATATCCCAAGTGTTTAAAGCTAAATCATTTGTTTTGCACGGATTTGAAGCTAAACCTTCTACATCGCATTGAATTGAAGCTAAATCATGTGTTTCGCTTGGATTTGAAGCAAAACCTTCTACATAGCATTGATTTGAATCTTAATCATGTGTTTTGCATGGATTTGAAGTTTACTCATTTGTTTCCCCTCCATTTAAAGCTATATCACTGATATCGCAAGTATTTGATGTTAAATCATTTGCTTCGCATGGATTTGAAGCTAATCCTTCTACATCGCATTGATTTGAAACTAAATCAAGTGTTTCGCATGGATTTGAAGCTAACTCGTTTATTTCGCCTGCAGTTTAATCTATATCACTTATATCGCAAGTATCTGATGTTAAATCATTTGTTCCGCATGGATTTGAAGCTAAATCATGTGTTTCGCTTGGATTTGAAACTAAACCTTCTACATAGCATTGATTTGAATCTTAATCATGTGTTTTGCATGGATTTGAAGCTAACTCATTTGTATCCCCTCCATTTGAAGCTATATCACTTATATCGCATGTATCTGATGTTAAATCATTTGCTTCGCATGGATTTGAAGCTAAGCCTTCTACATCGCATAGATTGGAAGCTAAATCATGTGTTTCGCTGGATATGAAGCTAACTCGTTTGATTCTTCTCCATTTGAAGCCATATCACTTATATCCCAAGTGTTTGCAGCTAATTCATTCGTTTTGCATGGATTTGAAGCTAAACCTTCTACATCGCATTGAATTGAAGCTAAATCATGTGTTTCGCTTGGATTTGAAGAAAAACCTTCTACATACCCTTGATTTGAAGCGTAATCATGTGTTTTGCATGGATTTGATGCTAACTCATTTGTTTCCCATCCATTTGAAGCTATATCACTGATATCGCAAGCTTCTGATGTTAAATCATTTGTTCCGCATGTATTTGAAGCTAAGCCTTCTACATTGCATTGATTTGAAGCTAAATCATGTGTTTCGCTTGGATTTGAAGCTAAACCTTCTACATAGCATTGATTTGAAGCTTAATCATGTGTTTTGCATGGATTTGAGGCTAACTCATTTGTTTCCCCTCCATTTGAAGCTATATCACTTACATCGCAAGTATCTGATGTTAAATCATTTGTTCCGCATGGATTTGAAGCTAAACCTTCTACATCGCATTGATTTGAAGCTAAATCATGTGTTTCGCTTGGATTTGAAGCTAAACCTTATACATAGCATTGATTTGAAGCTTAATCATGTGTTTTGCATGGATTTGAAGCTAACTCATTTGTTTCCCCTCCATTTGAAACTATATCACTTATATCGCAAATATCTGATATTAAGTCATTTGTTCCGCATGGATTTGAAGCTAAACCTTCTACATCGCATTGATTTGAAGCTAAATCATGTGTTTCGCTAGGATTTGAAGCTAAACCTTCTACATAGCATTGATTTGAAGCTTAATCATGTGTTTTGCATGGATTTGAAGTTAACTCATTTGTTTCCCCTCCAATTGAAGCTATATCACTGATATCGCAAGTATTTGATGTTAAATCATTTGTTTCGCAGGGATTTGAAGCTAAACCTTCTACATCGCATTGATTTGAAGTTAAATCATGTGTTTCGCTTGGATATGAAGCTAGCTCGTTGGTTTCGCATGCTGTTGAAGCTATATCACCTATATCCCAAGTGTTTGAAGCTCAATCATTTGCTTCTCATGGATTTGAAGCTAATCCTTCTACATCGCATTGATTTGAAACTAAATCAAGTGTTTCGCATGGATTTGAAGCTAACTCGTTTATTTCGCCTGCAGTTTAATATATATCACTTATATCGCAAGTATCTGATGTTAAATCATTTGTTCCGCATGGATTTGAAGCTAAACCTTCTACATCGCATTGATTTGAAGCTAAATCATGTGTTTCGCTTGGATTTGAAGCTAAACCTTCTACATAACATTGATTTGAAGCTTAATCATGTGTTTTGCATGGATTTGAAGCTAACTCATTTGTTTCCCCTCCATTTGAAACTATATCACTTATATCGCAAGTATCTGATGTTAAGTCATTTGTTCCGCATGGATTTGAAGCTAAACCTTCTACATCGCATTGATTTGAAGCTAAATCATGTGTTTCGCTAGGATTTGAAGCTAAACCTTCTACATAGCATTGATTTGAAGCTTAATCATGTGTTTTGCATGGATTTGAAGTTAACTCATTTGTTTCCCCTCCATTTGACGCTATATCACCGATATCGCAAGTATTTGATGTTAAATCATTTGTTTCGCAGGGATTTGAAGCTAAACCTTCTACATAGCATTGATTTGAAGCCTAATCATGTGTTTTGCATGGATTTGAAGCTAAAACTTCCACATCGCATTGAATTGAACCTAAATCATGTGTTTCGCTTGGATTTGAAGCTAAACCTTCTACATAGCATTGATTTGAAGCTTAATCATGTGTTTTGCATGGATTTGAAGCTAACTCATTTGTTTCCCCTCCATTTGAAACTATATCACTTATATTGCAAGTATCTGATGATAAATCATTTGTTCCGCATGGATTTGAAGCTAAACCTTCTACATCGCATTGATTTGAAGCTAAATCATGTGTTTCGCTAGGATTTGAAGCTAAACCTTCTACATAGCATTGATTAGAAGCTTAGTCATGTGTTTTGCATGGATTTGAAGTTAACTCATATGTTTCCCCTCCATTTGAAGCTATATCACTGATATCGCAAGTATTTGATGTTAAATCATTTGTTTCGCAGGGATTTGAAGCTAAAACTTCTACATCGCATTGATTTGAAGTTAAATCATGTGTTTCGCTTGGATATGAAGCTAGCTCGTTGGTTTCGCATGCTGTTTAAGCTATATCACTTATACCCAAGTGTTTGAAGCTCAATCATTTGCTTCGCATGGATTTGAAGCTAATCCTTCTACATCGCATTGATTTGAAGTTAAATCATTTGTTTCGCTTGGATATGAAGCTAGCTCGTTGGTTTCGCATGCTGTTGAAGCTATATCACCTATATCCCAAGTGTTTAAAACTAAATCATTTGTTTTGCATGGATTTGAAGCTAAACCTTCTACATCGCATTGAATTGAAGCTAAATCATGTGTTTCGTTTGGATTTGAAGTTTACTCATTTGTTTCCCCTCCATTTAAAGCTATATCACTGATATCGCAAGTATTTGATGTTAAATCATTTGTTTCGCAGGCATTTGAAGCTAAACCTTCTACATCGCATTGATTTGAAGTTAATTCATGTGTCGAGTGGATATGAAGCTAACTCGTTGGTTTCGCATGCTGTTGAAGCTATATCAACTATATCCCAAGTGTTTAAAACTAAATCATTTGTTTTGCATGGATTTGAAGCTAAACCTTCTACATCGCATTGAATTGAAGCTAAATCATGTGTTTCGTTTGGATTTGAAGTTTACTCATTTGTTTCCCCTCCATTTAAAGCTATATCACTGATATCGCAAGTATTTGATGTTAAATCATTTGTTTCGCAGGCATTTGAAGCTAATCCTTCTACATCGCATTGATTTGAAACTAAATCAAGTGTTTCGCATGGATTTGAAGCTAACTCGTTTATTTCGCCTGCAGTTTAATCTATATCACTTATATCGCAAGTATCTGATGTTAAATCATTTGTTCCGCATGGATTTGAAGCATAACCTTCTACATCGCATTGATTTAAAGCTATATCATCTGTTTCGCTTGGATTTGAAGCTAAACCTTCTACATAGCATTGGTTTGAAGCTTAATCATGTCTTTTGCATGGTTTTGAATCTAACTCATTTGTATCCCCTCCATTACAAGCTATATCACTTATATCGCATGTATCTGATGTTAAATCATTTGCTTCGCATGGATTTAAAGCTAAGCCTTCTACATCGCATAGATTGGAAGCTAAATCATGTGTTAAGCTTGGATATGAAGCTAACTCGTTTGATTCTTCTCCATTTGAAGCTATATCACTTATATCCCAAGTGTTTAAAGCTAAATCATTTGTTTTGCATGGATTTGAAGCTAAACCTTCTACATCGCATTGATTTGAAGCTAAATCATGTGTTTCGCTTGGATTTGAAGCTAAACCTTATACATAGCATTGATTTGAAGCTTAATCATGTGTTTTGCATGGATTTGAAGCTAACTCATTTGTTTCCCCTCCATTTGAAACTATATCACTTATATCGCAAATATCTGATATTAAGTCATTTGTTCCGCATGGATTTGAAGCTAAACCTTCTACATCGCATTGATTTGAAGCTAAATCATGTGTTTCGCTAGGATTTGAAGCTAAACCTTCTACATAGCATTGATTTGAAGCTTAATCATGTGTTTTGCATGGATTTGAAGTTAACTCATTTGTTTCCCCTCCAATTGAAGCTATATCACTGATATCGCAAGTATTTGATGTTAAATCATTTGTTTCGCAGGGATTTGAAGCTAAACCTTCTACATCGCATTGATTTGAAGTTAAATCATGTGTTTCGCTTGGATATGAAGCTAGCTCGTTGGTTTCGCATGCTGTTGAAGCTATATCACCTATATCCCAAGTGTTTGAAGCTCAATCATTTGCTTCTCATGGATTTGAAGCTAATCCTTCTACATCGCATTGATTTGAAACTAAATCAAGTGTTTCGCATGGATTTGAAGCTAACTCGTTTATTTCGCCTGCAGTTTAATATATATCACTTATATCGCAAGTATCTGATGTTAAATCATTTGTTCCGCATGGATTTGAAGCTAAACCTTCTACATCGCATTGATTTGAAGCTAAATCATGTGTTTCGCTTGGATTTGAAGCTAAACCTTCTACATAGCATTGATTTGAAGCTTAATCATGTGTTTTGCATGGATTTGAGGCTAACTCATTTGTTTCCCCTCCATTTGAAGCTATATCACTTACATCGCAAGTATCTGATGTTAAATCATTTGTTCCGCATGGATTTGAAGCTAAACCTTCTACATCGCATTGATTTGAAGCTAAATCATGTGTTTCGCTTGGATTTGAAGCTAAACCTTATACATAGCATTGATTTGAAGCTTAATCATGTGTTTTGCATGGATTTGAAGCTAACTCATTTGTTTCCCCTCCATTTGAAACTATATCACTTATATCGCAAATATCTGATATTAAGTCATTTGTTCCGCATGGATTTGAAGCTAAACCTTCTACATCGCATTGATTTGAAGCTAAATCATGTGTTTCGCTAGGATTTGGAGCTAAACCTTCTACATAGCATTGATTTGAAGCTTAATCATGTGTTTTGCATGGATTTGAAGTTAACTCATTTGTTTCCCCTCCAATTGAAGCTATATCACTGATATCGCAAGTATTTGATGTTAAATCATTTGTTTCGCAGGGATTTGAAGCTAAACCTTCTACATCGCATTGATTTGAAGTTAAATCATGTGTTTCGCTTGGATATGAAGCTAGCTCGTTGGTTTCGCATGCTGTTGAAGCTATATCACCTATATCCCAAGTGTTTGAAGCTCAATCATTTGCTTCTCATGGATTTGAAGCTAATCCTTCTACATCGCATTGATTTGAAACTAAATCAAGTGTTTCGCATGGATTTGAAGCTAACTCGTTTATTTCGCCTGCAGTTTAATATATATCACTTATATCGCAAGTATCTGATGTTAAATCATTTGTTCCGCATGGATTTGAAGCTAAACCTTCTACATCGCATTGATTTGAAGCTAAATCATGTGTTTCGCTTGGATTTGAAGCTAAACCTTCTACATAACATTGATTTGAAGCTTAATCATGTGTTTTGCATGGATTTGAAGCTAACTCATTTGTTTCCCCTCCATTTGAAACTATATCACTTATATCGCAAGTATCTGATGTTAAGTCATTTGTTCCGCATGGATTTGAAGCTAAACCTTCTACATCGCATTGATTTGAAGCTAAATCATGTGTTTCGCTAGGATTTGAAGCTAAACCTTCTACATAGCATTGATTTGAAGCTTAATCATGTGTTTTGCATGGATTTGAAGTTAACTCATTTGTTTCCCCTCCATTTGACGCTATATCACCGATATCGCAAGTATTTGATGTTAAATCATTTGTTTCGCAGGGATTTGAAGCTAAACCTTCTACATAGCATTGATTTGAAGCCTAATCATGTGTTTTGCATGGATTTGAAGCTAAAACTTCCACATCGCATTGAATTGAACCTAAATCATGTGTTTCGCTTGGATTTGAAGCTAAACCTTCTACATAGCATTGATTTGAAGCTTAATCATGTGTTTTGCATGGATTTGAAGCTAACTCATTTGCTTCCCCTCCATTTGAAACTATATCACTTATATTGCAAGTATCTGATGATAAATCATTTGTTCCGCATGGATTTGAAGCTAAACCTTCTACATCGCATTGATTTGAAGCTAAATCATGTGTTTCGCTAGGATTTGAAGCTAAACCTTCTACATAGCATTGATTAGAAGCTTAGTCATATGTTTTGCATGGATTTGAAGTTAACTCATTTGTTTCCCCTCCATTTGAAGCTATATCACTGATATCGCAAGTATTTGATGTTAAATCATTTGTTTCGCAGGGATTTGAAGCTAAAACTTCTACATCGCATTGATTTGAAGTTAAATCATGTGTTTCGCTTGGATATGAAGCTAGCTCGTTGGTTTCGCATGCTGTTTAAGCTATATCACTTATACCCTAAGTGTTTGAAGCTCAATCATTTGCTTCGCATGGATTTGAAGCTAATCCTTCTACATCGCATTGATTTAAAACTAACTCAAGTGTTTCGCATGGATTTGAAGCTAACTCGTTTATTTCGCCTGCGGTTTAATCTATATCACTTATATCGCAAGTATCTGATGTTAAATCTTTTGTTCGGCATGGATTTGAAGCTAAACCTTCTACATCGCATTGATTTGAAGCTAAATCATGTGTTTCGCTTGGATTTGAAGCTAAACCCTCTACATAGTATTGATTTGAAGCTTAATCATGTGTTTTGCATGGATTTGAAGCTAACTCATTTGTTTCCCCTCCATTTGAAACTATATCACTTATATCGCAAGTATCTGATGTTAAATCATTTGTTCCGCATGGATTTGAAGCTAAACCTTCTACATCGCATTGATTTGAAGCTAAATCATGTGTTTTGCTAGGATTTGAAGCTAAACCTTCTACATAGCATTGATTTGAAGCTTAATCATGTGTTTTGCATGGATTTGAAGTTAACTCATCTGTTTCCCCTCCATTTGAAGCTATATCACTGATATCGCAAGTATTTGATGTTAAATCATTTGTTTCGCAGGGATTTGAAGCTCAACCTTCAACATCGCATTGATTTGAAGTTAAATCATTTGTTTCGCTTGGATATGAAGCTAGCTCGTTGGTTTCGCATGCTGTTGAAGCTATATCACCTATATCCCAAGTGTTTAAAACTAAATCATTTGTTTTGCATGGATTTGAAGCTAAACCTTCTACATCGCATTGAATTGAAGCTAAATCATGTGTTTCGTTTGGATTTGAAGTTTACTCATTTGTTTCCCCTCCATTTAAAGCTATATCACTGATATCGCAAGTATTTGATGTTAAATCATTTGTTTCGCAGGCATTTGAAGCTAAACCTTCTACATCGCATTGATTTGAAGTTAATTCATGTGTCGAGTGGATATGAAGCTAACTCGTTGGTTTCGCATGCTGTTGAAGCTATATCACCTATATCACAAGTGTTTGAAGCTCAATCATTTGCTTCGCATGGATTTGAAGCTAATCCTTCTACATCGCATTGATTTGAAACTAAATCAAGTGTTTCGCATGGATTTGAAGCTAACTCGTTTATTTCGCCTGCAGTTTAATCTATATCACTTATATCGCAAGTATCTGATGTTAAATCATTTGTTCCGCATGGATTTGAAGCATAACCTTCTACATCGCATTGATTTAAAGCTATATCATCTGTTTCGCTTGGATTTGAAGCTAAACCTTCTACATAGCATTGGTTTGAAGCTTAATCATGTCTTTTGCATGGTTTTGAATCTAACTCATTTGTATCCCCTCCATTACAAGCTATATCACTTATATCGCATGTATCTGATGTTAAATCATTTGCTTCGCATGGATTTAAAGCTAAGCCTTCTACATCGCATAGATTGGAAGCTAAATCATGTGTTAAGCTTGGATATGAAGCTAACTCGTTTGATTCTTCTCCATTTGAAGCTATATCACTTATATCCCAAGTGTTTAAAGCTAAATCATTTGTTTTGCATGGATTTGAAGCTAAACCTTCTACATCGCATTGATTTGAAGCTAAATCATGTGTTTCGCTTGGATTTGAAGCTAAACCTTATACATAGCATTGATTTGAAGCTTAATCATGTGTTTTGCATGGATTTGAAGCTAACTCATTTGTTTCCCCTCCATTTGAAACTATATCACTTATATCGCAAATATCTGATATTAAGTCATTTGTTCCGCATGGATTTGAAGCTAAACCTTCTACATCGCATTGATTTGAAGCTTAATCATGTGTTTTGCATGGATTTGAAGCTAAAACTTCCACATCGCATTGAATTGAACCTAAATCATGTGTTTCGCTTGGATTTGAAGCTAAACCTTCTACATAGCATTGATTTGAAGCTTAATCATGTGTTTTGCATGGATTTGAAGCTAACTCATTTGTTTCCCCTCCATTTGAAACTATATCACTTATATTGCAAGTATCTGATGATAAATCATTTGTTCCGCATGGATTTGAAGCTAAACCTTCTACATCGCATTGATTTGAAGCTAAATCATGTGTTTCGCTAGGATCTGAAGCTAAACCTTCTACATAGCATTGATTAG
>NW_027477806.1:0-55351 GCF_051020955.1 Megalopta genalis | reverse complement strand
GCGAAGTAGAAGGCTTATCTTCGAATCCATGCGAAGCAAATGGTTTAGCTTCAAATAACTTGTGATATACATGATTTAGCTTCAACAGCATGCGAAACAAATGAGTTATATTCAAATCCAAGCGAAACACATGATTTATCTTGAAATCTATGCGAAGTAGAAAGCTTAGCATCAAAACCATGGGAATCAAATGGTTTAGCTTCAAATACTTGTGATATACATGATTTAGCTTCAACTGCATGCGAAACAAACGAGTTAGCTTAAAAGCCATGCGGAACACATGATTTAGCTTCAAATCAATGCGAAGTAGAAGGCTGATCTTCGAATCCATGCGAAGCAAATGGTTTAGCTTCAAATACTTTTGATACACTTGAGTTAGCTTCAACAGCATGCGAAACAAACGAGTTAGCTTCAAATCCTTGCGTAACACATGATTTTGCATCAAATCAATGCGAAGTGGAAGACTTATCTTCGAATCCATGCGAAGCGAATAGTTTAGCTTCAAATACTTGTGATATACATGATTCAGCTTCAACTGCATGCGAAACAAACGAGTTAGCTTCAAATCCATGCGAAACACATGATTTAGCATCAAATCAATGCGAAGTAGGTGGCTGATCATCGAATCCATGCGAAGCAAGTGGTTTAGCTTCAAATACTTGTGATATACATGATTCAGCTTCAACTGCATGCGAAACAAACGAGTTAGCTTTAAATCCATGCGAAACACATGATTTAGATTAAAATCAATGCGAAGTAGAAGGCTTATCTTCGAATCCATGCGAAACAAATGGTTTAGCTTCAAATACTTGTGATATACATGATTCAGCTACAACTGCATGCGAAAAAAACGAGTTAGCTTCAAATCCAAGCGAAACACATGATTTAGCTTCAAATCAATGCGAATTAGAAGGGTTATCTTGGAATGCATGCGAAACGTATGATATAGCTTCAAATACTTGTGATATACATGATTTAGCTTCAACAGCATGCGAAACAAACGAGTTAGCTTCAAATCCATGCGAAACACATGATTTAGCATCAAATCAATGCGAAGTAGAAGGCTGATCTTCGAATCCATGCGAAGCAAATGGTTTAGCTTCAAGTACTTGTGATATACATGATTTAGCTTCAACTACATGCGAAACAAACGAGTTAGCTTTAAATCCATGCGAAAGACATCATTTAGATTAAAATCAATGCGAAGTAGAAGGCTTATCTTCGAATCCATGCGAAGCAAATGGTTTAGCTTCAATTACTTTTGATACACTTGAGTTAGCTTCAACATCATGCGAAACAAACGAGTTAGCTTCAAATCCTTGCGAAACACATGATTTAGCATCAAATCAATGCGAAGTGGAAGACTTATCTTCGAATCCATGCGAAACGAATAGTTTAGCTTCAAATACTTGTGATATACATGATTCAGCTTCAACTGCATGCGAAACAAACGAGTTAGCTTTAAATCCATGCGAAACACATGATTTAGATTAAAATCAATGCGAAGTAGAAGGCTGATCTTCGAATCCATGCGAAGCAAATGGTTTAGCTTCAAATACTTGTGATATACATGATTTAGCTTCAACAGCATGCGAAACAAATGAGTTATATTCAAATCCAAGCGAAACACATGATTTATCTTCAAATCTATGCGAATTAGAAGGGTTATCTTGGAATCCATGCGAAACGTATGATATAGCTTCAAATACTTGTGATATACATGATTTAGCTTCAACAGCATGCGAAACAAACGAGTTAGCTTCAAATCCATGCGAAACACATGATTTAGCTTCAAATCAATGCGATACAAATGGTTTAGCTTCAAATACTTGTGATATACATGATTTAGCTTCAACAGCATGCGAAACAAACGAGTTAGCTTCAAATCCATGCGAAACACATGATTTAGCATCAAATCAATGCGAAGTAGAAGGCTGATCTTCGAATCCATGCGTAACAAATGGTTTAGCTGCAAATACTTGTGATATACATGATTTAGCTTCAACTGCATGCGAAACAAACGAGTTAGCTTCAAATCCATGCGAAACACATGATTTAGATTAAAATCAATGCGAAGTAGAAGGCTTATCTTCGAATCCATGCGAAGCAAATGGTTTAGCTTCAAATACTTGTGATATACATGATTTAGTTTCAACAGCATGCGAAACAAATGAGTTATATTCAAATCCAAGCGAAACACATGATTTATCTTGAAATCTATGCGAAGTAGAAAGCTTAGCTTCAAAACCATGGGAATCAAATGGTTTAGCTTCAAATACTTTTGATACACTTGAGTTAGCTTCAACAGCATGCGAAACAAACGAGTTAGCTTCAAATCCTTGCGTAACACATGATTTTGCATCAAATCAATGCGAAGTGGAAGACTTATCTTCGAATCCATGCGAAGCGAATAGTTTTGCTTCAAATACTTGTGATATACATGATTCAGCTTCAACTGCATGCGAAACAAACGAGTTAGCTTCAAATCCATGCGAAACACATGATTTAGCATCAAATCAATGCGAAGTAGGAGGCTGATCATCGAATCCATGCGAAGCAAGTGGTTTAGCTTCAAATACTTGTGATATACATGATTTAGCTACAACAGCATGCGAAACAAATGAGTTATCTTCAAATCCAAGCGAAACACATGATTTATCTTCAAGTCAATGCGATGTAGAAAGCTTGGCTTCAAAACCATGGGAATCAAATGGTTTAGCTTCAAATACTTGTGATATGCATGATTTAGCTTCAACTACTAGCGACAAAAACGAGTTAGCTTCAAATCCAAGCGAAACACATGATTTAGCTTCAAATCAATGCGAATTAGAAGGGTTATCTTCGAATCCATGCGAAACGAATAGTTCAGCTTCAAATACTTGTGTTATACATGATTCAGCTTCAACTGCATGCGAAACAAACGAGTTAGCTTTAAATCCATCCGAAAGACATGATTTAGATTAAAATCAATGCGAAGTAGAAGGCTTATCTTCGAATCCATGCGAAGCAAATGGTTTAGCTTCAAATACTTTTGATACACTTGAGTTAGCTTCAACATCATGCGAAACAAACGAGTTAGCTTCAAATCCTTGCGAAACACATGATTTAGCATCAAATCAATGCGAAGTGGAAGACTTATCTTCGAATCCATGCGAAGCGAATAGTTTAGCTTCAAATACTTGTGATATACATGATTCAGCTTCAACTGCATGCGAAACAAACGAGTTAGCTTCAAATCCATGCGAAACACATGATTTAGCATCAAATCAATGCGAAGTAGGAGGCTGATCATCGAATCCATGCGAAGCAAGTGGTTTAGCTTCAAATACTTGTGGTATACATGATTCAGCTTCAACTGCATGCGAAACAAACGAGTTAGCTTTAAATCCATGCGAAAGACATGATTTAGATTAAAATCAATGCGAAGTAGAAGACTTATCTTCGAATCCATGCGAAGCAAATGGTTTAGCTTCAATTACTTTTGATACACTTGAGTTAGCTTCAACATCATGCGAAACAAACGAGTTAGCTTCAAATCCTTGCGAAACACATGATTTAGCATCAAATCAATGCGAAGTGGAAGACTTATCTTCGAATCCATACGAAACGAATAGTTTAGCTTCAAATACTTGTGATATACATGATTCAGCTTCAACTGCATGCGAAACAAACGAGTTAGCTTTAAATCCATGCGAAACACATGATTTAGATTAAAATCAATGCGAAGTAGAAGGCTTATCTTCGAATCCATGCGAAACAAATGGTTTAGCTTCAAATACTTGTGATATACATGATTCAGCTACAACTGCATGCGAAAAAAACGAGTTAGCTTCAAATCCAAGCGAAACACATGATTTAGCTTCAAATCAATGCGAATTAGAAGGGTTATCTTGGAATGCATGCGAAACGTATGATATAGCTTCAAATACTTGTGATATACATGATTTAGCTTCAACAGCATGCGAAACAAACGAGTTAGCTTCAAATCCATGCGAAACACATGATTTAGCATCAAATCAATGCGAAGTAGAAGGCTGATCTTCGAATCCATGCGAAGCAAATGGTTTAGCTTCAAATACTTGTGATATACATGATTTAGCTTCAACTGCATGCGAAACAAACGAGTTAGCTTTAAATCCATGCGAAAGACATGATTTAGATTAAAATCAATGCGAAGTAGAAGGCTTATCTTCGAATCCATGCGAAGCAAATGGTTTAGCTTCAATTACTTTTGATACACTTGAGTTAGCTTCAACATCATGCGAAACAAACGAGTTAGCTTCAAATCCTTGCGAAACACATGATTTAGCATCAAATCAATGCGAAGTGGAAGACTTATCTTCGAATCCATGCGAAACGAATAGTTTAGCTTCAAATACTTGTGATATACATGATTCAGCTTCAACTGCATGCGAAACAAACGAGTTAGCTTTAAATCCATGCGAAACACATGATTTAGATTAAAATCAATGCGAAGTAGAAGGCTTATCTTCGAATCCATGCGAAACAAATGGTTTAGCTTCAAATACTTGTGATATACATGATTCAGCTACAACTGCATGCGAAAAAAACGAGTTAGCTTCAAATCCAAACGAAACACATGATTTATCTTCAAATCAATGCGAATTAGAAGGGTTATCTTGGAATGCATGCGAAACGTATGATATAGCTTCAAATACTTGTGATATACATGATTTAGCTTCAACAGCATGCGAAACAAACGAGTTAGCTTCAAATCCATGCGAAACACATGATTTAGCATCAAATCAATGCGAAGTAGAAGGCTGATCTTCGAATCCATGCGAAGCAAATGGTTTAGCTTCAAATACTTGTGATATACATGATTTAGCTTCAACAGCATGCGAAACAAATGAGTTATATTCAAATCCAAGCGAAACACATGATTTATCTTCAAATCTATGCGAATTAGAAGGGTTATCTTGGAATCCATGCGAAACGTATGATATAGCTTCAAATACTTGTGATATACATGATTTAGCTTCAACAGCATGCGAAACAAACGAGTTAGCTTCAAATCCATGCGAAACACATGATTTAGTTTCAAATCAATGCGATACAAATGGTTTAGCTTCAAATACTTGTGACATACATGATTTAGCTTCAACAGCATGCGAAACAAACGAGTTAGCTTCAAATCCATGCGAAACACATGATTTAGCATCAAATCAATGCGAAGTAGAAGGCTGATCTTCGAATCCATGCGTAACAAATGGTTTAGCTGCAAATACTTTTGATATACATGATTTAGCTTCAACTGCATGCGAAACAAACGAGTTAGCTTCAAATCCATGCGAAACACATGATTTAGATTAAAATCAATGCGAAGTAGAAGGCTTATCTTCGAATCCATGCGAAGCAAATGGTTTAGCTTCAAATACTTGTGATATACATGATTTAGTTTCAACAGCATGCGAAACAAATGAGTTATATTCAAATCCAAGCGAAACACATGATTTATCTTCAAGTCAATGCGATGTAGAGAGCTTGGCTTCAAAACCATGGGAATCAAATGGTTTAGCTTCAAATACTTGTGATATGCATGATTTAGCTTCAACTACTAGCGAAAAAAACGAGTTAGCTTCAAATCCAAGCGAAACACATGATTTAGCTTCAAATCAATGCGAATTAGAAGGGTTATCTTCGAATCCATGCGAAACGAATAGTTCAGCTTCAAATACTTGTGTTATACATGATTCAGCTTCAACTGCATGCGAAACAAACGAGTTAGCTTTAAATCCATGCGAAAGACATGATTTAGATTAAAATCAATGCGAAGTAGAAGGCTTATCTTCGAATCCATGCGAATCAAATGGTTTAGCTTCAAATACTTTTGATACACTTGAGTTAGCTTCAACATCATGCGAAACATACGAGTTAGCTTCAAATCCTTGCGAAACACATGATTTAGCATCAAATCAATGCGAAGTGGAAGACTTATCTTCGAATCCATGCGAAACGAATAGTTTAGCTTCAAATACTTGTGATATACATGATTCAGCTTCAACTGCATGCGAAAAAAACGAGTTAGCTTCAAATCCAAGCGAAACACATGATTTAGCTTCAAATCAATGCGAATTGGAAGGGTTATCTTCGAATCCATGCGAAGCAAATGGTTTAGCATCAAATACTTGTGATATATATGATTTAGCTTCAACAGCATGCGAAACAAATGAGTTATATTCAAATCCAAGCGAAACACATGATTTATCTTCAAATCAATGCGAATTAGAAGGGTTATCTTGGAATGCATGCGAAACGTATGATATAGCTTCAAATACTTGTGATATACATAATTTAGCTTCAACAGCATGCGAAACAAACGAGTTAGCTTCAAATCCATGCGAAACACATGATTTAGCATCAAATCAATGCGAAGTAGAAGGCTGATCTTCGAATCCATGCGAAGCAAATGGTTTAGCTTCAAATACTTGTGATATACATGATTTAGCTTCAACAGCATGCGAAACAAATGAGTTATATTCAAATCCAAGCGAAACACATGATTTATCTTCAAATCTATGCCAATTAGAAGGGTTATCTTGGAATCCATGCCAAACGTATGATATAGCTTCAAATACTTGTGATATACATGATTTAGCTTCAACAGCATGCGAAACAAACGAGTTAGCTTCAAAACCAAGCGAAACACATGATTTATCCTCAAATCAATGCGAAGTAGAAGGCTTAGCTTCGAATAAATGCGAAACAAATAGTTTAGCTTCAAATACTTGTGATATATATGATTTAGCTTCAACAGCATGCGAAACAAACGAGTTAGCTTCAAATCCATGCGAAACACATGATTTAGCTTCAAATCAATGCGATACAAATGGTTTAGCTTCAAATACTTGTGACATACATGATTTAGCTTCAACAGCATGCGACACAAACGAGTTAGCTTCAAATCCATGCGAAACACATGATTTAGCATCAAATCAATGCGAAGTAGAAGGCTGATCTTCGAATCCATGCGTAACAAATGGTTTAGCTGCAAATACTTGTGATATACATGATTTAGCTTCAACTGCATGCGAAACAAACGAGTTAGCTTCAAATCCATGCGAAACACATGATTTAGATTAAAATCAATGCGAAGTAGAAGGCTTATCTTCGAATCAATGCGAAGCAAATGGTTTAGCTTCAAATACTTGTGATATACATGATTTAGCTTCAACAGCATGCGAAACAAATGAGTTATATTCAAATCCAAGCGAAACACATGATTTATCTTGAAATCTATGCGAAGTAGAAAGCTTAGCTTCAAAACCATGGGAATCAAATGGTTTAGCTTCAAATACTTGTGATATACATGATTTAGCTTCAACTGCATGCGAAACAAACGAGTTAGCTTAAAAGCCATGCGGAACACATGATTTAGCTTCAAATCAATGCGAAGTAGGAGGCTGATCATCGAATCCATGCGAAGCAAGTGGTTTAGATTCAAATACTTGTGATATACATGATTTAGCTTCAACAGCATGCGAAACAAATGAGTTATATTCAAATCCAAGCGAAACACATGATTTATCTTCAAGTCAATGCGATGTAGAAAGCTTGGCTTCAAAACCATGGGAATCAAATGGTTTAGCTTCAAATACTTGTGATATGCATGATTTAGCTTCAACTACTAGCGAAAAAAACGAGTTAGCTTCAAATCCAAGCGAAACACATGGTTTAGCTTCAAATCAATGCGAATTAGAAGGGTTATCTTCGAATCCATGCGAAGCAAATGGTTTAGCATCAAATACTTGTGATATACATGATTTAGCTTCAACAGCATGCGAAACAAATGAGTTATATTCAAAGCCAAGCGAAACACATGATTTATCTTCAAATCAATGCGAATTAGAAGGGTTATCTTGGAATGCATGCGAAACGTATGATATAGCTTCAAATACTTGTGATATACATAATTTAGCTTCAACAGCATGCGAAACAAACGAGTTAGCTTCCAATCCATGCGAAACACATGATTTAGCATCAAATCAATGCGAAGTAGAAGGCTGATCTTCGAATCCATGCGAAGCAAATGGTTTAGCTTCAAATACTTGTGATATACATGATTTAGCTTCAACAGCATGCGAAACAAATGAGTTATATTCAAATCCAAGCGAAACACATGATTTATCTTCAAATCTATGCCAATTAGAAGGGTTATCTTGGAATCCATGCCAAACGTATGATATAGCTTCAAATACTTGTGATATACATGATTTAGCTTCAACAGCATGCGAAACAAACGAGTTAGCTTCAAAACCAAGCGAAACACATGATTTAGCCTCAAATCAATGCGAAGTAGAAGGCTTAGCTTCGAATAAATGCGAAACAAATAGTTTAGCTTCAAATACTTGTGATATATATGATTTAGCTTCAACAGCATGCGAAACAAACGAGTTAGCCTTCAAATCCATGCGAAACACATGATTTAGCTTCAAATCAATGCGATACAAATGGTTTAGCTTCAAATACTTGTGACATACATGATTTAGCTTCAACAGCATGCGAAACAAACGAGTTAGCTTCAAATCCATGCGAAACACATGATTTAGCATCAAATCAATGCGAAGTAGAAGGCTGATCTTCGAATCCATGCGTAACAAATGGTTTAGCTGCAAATACTTGTGATATACATGATTTAGCTTCAACTGCATGCGAAACAAACGAGTTAGCTTCAAATCCATGCGAAACACATGATTTAGATTAAAATCAATGCGAAGTAGAAGGCTTATCTTCGAATCAATGCGAAGCAAATGGTTTAGCTTCAAATACTTGTGATATACATGATTTAGCTTCAACAGCATGCGAAACAAATGAGTTATATTCAAATCCAAGCGAAACACATGATTTATCTTGAAATCTATGCGAAGTAGAAAGCTTAGCTTCAAAACCATGGGAATCAAATGGTTTAGCTTCAAATACTTGTGATATACATGATTTAGCTTCAACTGCATGCGAAACAAACGAGTTAGCTTAAAAGCCATGCGGAACACATGATTTAGCTTCAAATCAATGCGAAGTAGAAGGCTGATCTTCGAATCCATGCGAAGCAAATGGTTTAGCTTCAAATACTTTTGATACACTTGAGTTAGCTTCAACAGCATGCGAAACAAACGAGTTAGCTTCAAATCCTTGCGAAACACATGATTTTGCATCAAATCAATGCGAAGTGGAAGACTTATCTTCGAATCCATGCGAAACGAATAGTTTAGCTTCAAATACTTGTGATATACATGATTCAGCTTCAACTGCATGCGAAACAAACGAGTTAGCTTCAAATCCATGCGAAACACATGATTTAGCATCAAATCAATGCGAAGTAGGAGGCTGATCATCGAATCCATGCGAAGCAAGTGGTTTAGATTCAAATACTTGTGATATACATGATTTAGCTTCAACAGCATGCGAAACAAATGAGTTATATTCAAATCCAAGCGAAACACATGATTTATCTACAAGTCAATGCGATGTAGAAAGCTTGGCTTCAAAACCATGGGAATCAAATGGTTTAGCTTCAAATACTTGTGATATGCATGATTTAGCTTCAACTACTAGCGAAAAAAACGAGTTAGCTTCAAATCCAAGCGAAACACATGATTTAGCTTCAAATCAATGCGAATTAGAAGGGTTATCTTCGAATCCATGCGAAACAAATGATATAGCTTCAAATACTTGTGATATACATGATTTAACTTCAACAGCATCCGAAACAAACGAGTTAGATTCAAATCCATGCGAATCACATGATTTAGCTTCAAATCAATGCGAAGAAGTAGGCATATCTTCGAATCCATGCGAAACAAATGGATTGGCTTCTTATACTTGTGATATACATGATTTAGCTTCAACAGCATGCGAAATAAACGAGTTAGCTTCAAATCCATGCGAAACACATGATTTATCTTCAAATCAATGCGAATTAGAAGGGTTATCTTGGAATGCATGCGAAACGTATGATATAGCTTCAAATACTTGTGATATACATGATTTAGCTTCAACAGCATGCGAAACAAACGAGTTAGCTTCAAATCCATGCGAAACACATGATTTAGCATCAAATCAATGCGAAGTAGAAGGCTGATCTTCGAATCCATGCGAAGCAAATGGTTTAGCTTCAAATACTTGTGATATACATGATTTAGCTTCAACAGCATGCGAAACAAATGAGTTATATTCAAATCCAAGCGAAACACATGATTTATCTTCAAATCTATGCCAATTAGAAGGGTTATCTTGGAATCCATGCGAAACGTATGATATAGCTTCAAATACTTGTGATATACATGATTTAGCTTCAACAGCATGCGAAACAAACGAGTCAGCTTCAAAACCAATCGAAACACATGATTTAGCCACAAATCAATGCGAAGTAGAAGGCTTAGCTTCGAATAAATGCGAAACAAATAGTTTAGCTTCAAATACTTGTGATATATATGATTTAGCTTCAACAGCATGCGAAACAAACGAGTTAGCTTCAAATCCATGCGAAACACATGATTTAGCTTCAAATCAATGCGATACAAATGGTTTAGCTTCAAATACTTGTTACATACATGATTTAGCTTCAACAGCATGCGAAACAAACGAGTTAGCTTCAAATCCATGCGAAACACATGATTTAGCATCAAATCAATGCGAAGTAGAAGGCTGATCTTCGAATCCATGCGTAACAAATGGTTTAGCTGCAAATACTTGTGATATACATGATTTAGCTTCAACTGCATGCGAAACAAACGAGTTAGCTTCAAATCCATGCGAAACACATGATTTATCTTGAAATCTATGCGAAGTAGAAAGCTTAGCTTCAAAACCATGGGAATCAAATGGTTTAGCTTCAAATACTTGTGATATACATGATTTAGCTTCAACTGCATGCGAAACAAACGAGTTAGCTTAAAAGCCATGCGGAACACATGATTTAGCTTCAAATCAATGCGAAGTAGGAGGCTGATCATCGAATCCATGCGAAGCAAGTGGTTTAGATTCAAATACTTGTGATATACATGATTTAGCTTCAACAGCATGCGAAACAAATGAGTTATATTCAAATCCAAGCGAAACACATGATTTATCTTCAAGTCAATGCGATGTAGAAAGCTTGGCTTCAAAACCATGGGAATCAAATGGTTTAGCTTCAAATACTTGTGATATGCATGATTTAGCTTCAACTACTAGCGAAAAAAACGAGTTAGCTTCAAATCCAAGCGAAACACATGGTTTAGCTTCAAATCAATGCGAATTAGAAGGGTTATCTTCGAATCCATGCGAAACAAATGATATAGCTTCAAATACTTGTGATATACATGATTTAACTTCAACAGCATCCGAAACAAACGAGTTAGATTCAAATCCATGCGAATCACATGATTTAGCTTCAAATCAATGCGAAGAAGTAGGCATATCTTCGAATCCATGCGAAACAAATGGATTGGCTTCTTATACATGTGATATACATGATTTAGCTTCAACAGCATGCGAAATAAACGAGTTAGCTTCAAATCCATGCGAAACACATGCTTTAGCTTCAAATCAATGCGAATTAGAAGGGTTATCTTGGAATCCATGCGAAACGTATGATATAGCTTCAAATACTTGTGGTATACATGATTTAGCTTCAAATCCATGCGAAACACATGATGTAGCAACAAATCAATGCGAAGTAGAAGGCTGATCTTCGAATCCATGCGAAGCAAATGGTTTAGCTTCAAATACTTGTGATATACATGATTTAGCTTCAACAGCATGCGAAACAAACGAGTTAGCTTCAAATCCATGCGAAACACATGATTTAGCTTCAAATCAATGCGAATTAGAAGGGTTATCTTGGAATCCATGCGAAACGTATGATATAGCTTCAAATACTTGTGATATACATGATTTAGCTTCAACAGCATGCGAAACAAACGAGTCAGCTTCAAAACCAATCGAAACACATGATTTAGCCACAAATCAATGCGAAGTAGAAGGCTTAGCTTCGAATAAATGCGAAACAAATAGTTTAGCTTCAAATACTTGTGATATATATGATTTAGCTTCAACAGCATGCGAAACAAACGAGTTAGCTTCAAATCCATGCGAAACACATGATTTAGATTAAAATCAATGCGAAGTAGAAGGCTTATCTTCGAATCCATGCGAAACAAATGGTTTAGCTTCAAATACTTGTGATATACATGATTTAGCTACAACTGCATGCGAAAAAAACGAGTTAGCTTCAAAACCAAGCGAAACACATGATTTAGCCTCAAATCAATGCGAAGTAGATGGCTTATCTTCGAATAAATACGAAACAAATGGTTTAGATTCAAATACTTGTGATATACACGATTTAGCTTCAACAGCATGCGAAACAAACGAGTTAGCTTCAAATCCATGCGGAACACATGATTTAGCTTCAAATCAATGCGAAGTAGAAGGCTGATCTTCGAATCCATGCAAAGCAAATGGTTTAGCTTCAAATACTTTTGATACACTTGAGTTAGCTTCAACAGCATGCGAAACAAACGAGTTAGCTTCAAATCCTTGCGAAACACATGGTTTAGCATCAAATCAATGCGAAGTGGAAGGCTTATCTTCGAATCCATGCGAAACGAATAGTTTAGTTTCAAATACTTGTGATATACATGATTCAGCTTCAACTGCATGCGAAACAAACGAGTTAGCTTTACATCCATTCAAAACACATGATTTAGATTAAAATCAATGCGAAGTAGAAGGCTTATCTTCGAATCCATGCGAAACAAATGGTTTAGCTTCAAATACTTGTGATATACATGATTTAGCTACAACTGCATGCGAAAAAAACAAGTTAGCTTCAAATCCATGCGAAACACATGATTTAGCTTCAAATCAATGCTAAGTAGAAGGCTGATCTTCGAATCCATGCGTAACAAATGGTTTAGCTTCAAATACTTGTGATATACATGATTTAGCTTCAACACCATGCGAAACAATCGAGTTAGCTTCAAATCCATGCGAAACACATGATTTAGCTTCAAATCAATGCGAAGTAGAAAGCTTAGCTTCAAAACCATGGGAATCAAATGGTTTAACTTCAAATACTTGTGATATACATGATTTAGCTTCAACTGCATGCGAAACAAACGAGTTAGCTTAAAATCCATGCGGAACACATGATTTAGCTTCAAATAAATGCGAAGTAGATGGCTGATCTTCGAATCCATGCGAAGCAAATGGTTTAGCTTCAAATACTTTTGATACACTTGAGTTAGCTTCAACAGCATGCGAAACAAATGAGTTATATTCAAATCCAAGCGAAACACATGATTTATCTTCAAATCAATGCGAAGTGGAAGGCTTATCTTCGAATCCATGCGAAACGAATAGTTTAGCTTCAAATACTTGTGATATACATGATTCAGCTTCAACTGCATGCGAAACAAACGAGTTAGCTTCAAATCCATGCGAAACACATGATTTAGATTAAAATCAATGCGAAGTAGAAGGCTTATCTTCGAATCCATGCGAAACAAATGGTTTAGCTTCAAATACTTGTGATATACATGATTTAGATACAACTGCATGCGAAAAAAACGAGTTAGCTTCAAAACCAAGCGAAACACATGATTTAGCCTCAAATCAATGCGAAGTAGATGGCTTATCTTCGAATAAATGCGAAACAAATGGTTTAGCTTCAAATACTTGTGATATACATGATTTAGCTTCAACAGCATGCGAAACAAACGCGTTAGCTTCAAATCCATGCGAAACACATGATTTAGCATCAAATCAATGCGAAGTAGAAGGCTGATCTTCGAATCCATGCGTAACAAATGGTTTAGCTTCAAATACTTGTGATATACATGATTTATCTTCAACAGCATGCGAAACAAACGAGTTAGCTTCAAATCCATGCGAAACACATGATTCAGCATCAAACCAATGCGAAGTAGAAGGCTGATCTTCGAATCCATACGAAGCAAATGGTTTAGCTTCAAATACTTGTGATATACATGATTTAGCTTCAACAGCATGCGAAACAAATGAGTTATATTCAAATCCAAGCGAAACACATGATTTATCTTCAAATCAATGCGAAGTGGAAGGCTTATCTTCGAATCCATGCGAAATGAATAGTTTAGCTTCAAATACTTGTGATATACACGATTCAGCTTCAACTGCTTGCGAAACAAACGAGTTAGCTTCAAATCCATGCGAAACACATGATTTAGATTAATATCAATGCGAAGTAGAAGGCTTATCTTCGGATCCATGAAAAACAAATGGTTTAGCTTCAAATACTTGTGATATACATGATTTAGATACAACTGCATGCGAAAAAAACGAGTTAGCTTCAAAACCAAGCGAAACACATGATTTAGCCTCAAATCAATGCGAAGTAGAAGGCTTAGCTTCGAATAAATGCGAACCAAATGGTTTAGCTTCAAATACTTGTGATATGCATGATTTAGCTTCAACTACTAGCGAAAAAAACGAGTTAGCTTCAAATCCAAGCGAAACTCATGATTTAGCCTCAAATCAATGCGAATTAGAAGGGTTATCTTCGAATCCATGCGAAACAAATGATATAGCTTCAAATACTTGTGATATACATGATTTAGCTTCAACAGCATCCGAAACAAACGAGTTAGATTCAGATCCATGCGAAACACATGATTTTGCTTCTAATCAATGCGCAGTAGAAGGCTTATCTTCGAATCCATGCGAAACAAACGGATTAGCTTCTTATACTTGTGACATACATGATTTAGCTTCAACAGCATGCGAAATAAACGAGTTAGATTGAAATGCATAGGAAACACATGATTTAACTTCAAATCAATGCGAAGTAGAAGGCTGGTCTTCGAATCCATGCGTAACAAATGGTTTAGCTTCAAATACTTGTGATATACATGATTTAGCTTCAACACCATGCGAAACAATCGAGTTAGCTTCAAATCCATGCGAAACACATGATTTAGCTTCAAATCAATGCGAAGTAGAAAGCTTAGCTTCAAAACCATGGGAATCAAATGGTTTAACTTCAAATACTTGTGATATACATGATTTAGCTTCAACTGCATGCGAAACAAACGAGTTAGCTTAAAATCCATGCGGAACACATGATTTAGCTTCAAATAAATGCGAAGTAGATGGCTGATCTTCGAATCCATGCGAAGCAATTGGTTTAGCTTCAAATACTTTTGATACACTTGAGTTAGCTTCAACAGCATGCGAAACAAATGAGTTATATTCAAATCCAAGCGAAACACATGATTTATCTTCAAATCAATGCGAAGTGGAAGGCTTATCTTCGAATCCATGCGAAACGAATAGTTTAGCTTCAAATACTTGTGATATACATGATTCAGCTTCAACTGCATGCGAAACAAACGAGTTAGCTTCAAATCCATGCGAAACACATGATTTAGATTAAAATCAATGCGAAGTAGAAGGCTTATCTTCGAATCCATGCGAAACAAATGGTTTAGCTTCAAATACTTGTGATATACATGATTTAGATACAACTGCATGCGAAAAAAACGAGTTAGCTTCAAAACCAAGCGAAACACATGATTTAGCCTCAAATCAATGCGAAGTAGAAGGCTTACCTTCGAATAAATGCGAACCAAATGGTTTAGCTTCAAATACTTGTGATATGCATGGTTTAGCTTCAACTACTAGCGAAAAAAACGAGTTAGCTTCAAATCCAAGCGAAACTCATGATTTAGCTTCAAATCAATGCGAATTAGAAGGGTTATCTTCGAATCCATGCGAAACAAATGATATAGCTTCAAATACTTGTGATATACATGATTTATCTTCAACAGCATCCGAAACAAACGAGTTAGATTCAGATCCATGTGAAACACATGATTTAGCTTCAAATCAATGCGAAGTAGAAGGCTTAACTTCGAATCCATGCGAAACAAACGGATTAGCTTCTTATACTTGTGATATACATGATTTAGCTTCAACAGCATGCGAAACAAACGAGTTAGCTTCAAATCCATGCGAAACACATGATTTAGCATCAAATCAATGCGAAGTAGAAGGCTTAGCTTCAAAACCATGGGAATCAAATGGTTTAGCTTCAAATACTTGTGATATACATGATTTAGCTTCAACTGCATGCGAAACAAACGAGTTAGCTTAAAATCCATGCGGAACACATGATTTAGCTTCAAATCAATGCGAAGTAGAAGGCTGATCTTCGAATCCATGCGAAGCAAATGGTTTAGCTTCAAATACTTTTGATACACTTGAGTTAGCTTCAACAGCATGCCAAACAAACGAGTTAGCTTCAAATCCTTGCGAAACACATGATTTAGCATCAAATCAATGCGAAGTGGAAGGCTTATCTTCGAATCCATGCAAAACGAATAGTTTAGTTTCAAATACTTGTGATATACGTGATTCGGCTTCAACTGCATGCGAAACAAACGAGTTAGCTTCAAATCCATGCAAAACACATGATTTAGATTAAAATCAATGCGAAGTAGAAGGCTTATCTTCGAATCCATGCGAAACAAATGGTTTAGCTTCAAATACTTGTGATATACATGATTTAGCTACAACTGCATGCGAAAAAAACGAGTTAGCTTCAAAACCAAGCGAAACACATGATTTAGCCTCAAATCAATGCGAAGTAGATGGCTTATCTTCGAATAAATGCGAAACAAATGGTTTAGCTTCAAATACTTGTGATATACATGATTTAGCTTCAACAGCATGCGAAACAAACGCGTTAGCTTCAAATCCATGCGAAACACATGATTTAGCATCAAATCAATGCGAAGTTGAAGGCTGATCTTCGAATCCATGCGTAACAAATGGTTTAGCTTCAAATACTTGTGATATACATGATTTATCTTCAACAGCATGCGAAACAAACGAGTTAGCTTCAAATCCATGCGAAACACATGATTCAGCATCAAATCAATGCGAAGTAGAAGGCTGATCTTCGAATCCATACGAAGCAAATGGTTTAGCTTCAAATACTTGTGATATACATGATTTAGCTTCAACAGCATGCGAAACAAATGAGTTATATTCAAATCGAAGCGAAACACATGATTTATCTTCAAATCAATGCGAAGTGGAAGGCTTATCTTCGAATCCATGCGAAATGAATAGTTTAGCTTCAAATACTTGTGATATACACGATTCAGCTTCAACTGCTTGCGAAACAAACGATTTAGCTTCAAATCCATGCGAAACACATGATTTAGATTAAAATCAATGCGAAGTAGAAGGCTTATCTTCGGATCCATGAAAAACAAATGGTTTAGCTTCAAATACTTGTGATATACATGATTTAGATACAACTGCATGCGAAAAAAACGAGTTAGCTTCAAAACCAAGCGAAACACATGATTTAGCCTCAAATCAATGCGAAGTAGAAGGCTTAGCTTCGAATAAATGCGAACCAAATGGTTTAGCTTCAAATACTTGTGATATGCATGATTTAGCTTCAACTACTAGCGAAAAAAACGAGTTAGCTTCAAATCCAAGCGAAACTCATGATTTAGCCTCAAATCAATGCGAATTAGAAGGGTTATCTTCGAATCCATGCGAAACAAATGATATAGCTTCAAATACTTGTGATATACATGATTTAGCTTCAACAGCATCCGAAACAAACGAGTTAGATTCAGATCCATGCGAAACACATGATTTTGCTTCTAATCAATGCGCAGTAGAAGGTTTATCTTCGAATCCATGCGAAACAAACGGATTAGCTTCTTATACTTGTGATATACATGATTTAGCTTCAACAGCATGCGAAATAAACAAGTTAGATTCAAATCCATAGGAAACACATGATTTAGCTCCAAATCAATGCGAAGTAGAAGGCTGGTCTTCGAATCCATGCGAAGCAAATGGTTTAGCTTCAAATACTTTTGATACACTTGAGTTAGCTTCAACAGCATGCGAAACAAACGAGTTAGCTTCAAATCCTTGCGAAACACATGATTTAGCATCAAATCAATGCGAAGTGGAAGGCTTATCTTCGAATCCATGCGAAACGAATAGTTTAGTTTCAAATACTTGTGATATACATGATTTAGCTTCAACACCATGCGAAACAATCGAGTTAGCTTCAAATCCATGCGAAACACATGATTTAGCTTCAAATCAATGCGAAGTAGAAAGCTTAGCTTCAAAACCATGGGAATCAAATGGTTTAACTTCAAATACTTGTGATATACATGATTTAGCTTCAACTGCATGCGAAACAAACGAGTTAGCTTAAAATCCATGCGGAACACATGATTTAGCTTCAAATAAATGCGAAGTAGATGGCTGATCTTCGAATCCATGCGAAGCAAATGGTTTAGCTTCAAATACTTTTGATACACTTGAGTTAGCTTCAACAGCATTCGAAACAAATGAGTTATATTCAAATCCAAGCGAAACACATGATTTATCTTCAAATCAATGCGAAGTGGAAGGCTTATCTTCGAATGCATGCGTAACAAATGGTTTAGCTGCAAATACATGTGATTACATGATTTAGCTTCAACAGCCTGCGAAACAAACGAGTTAGCTTCAAATCCATGCGAAACACATGATTTAGATTCAAATCAAAGCGAATTAGAAGGGTTATCTTGGAATCCATGCGAAACGTATTATATAGCTTCAAATACTTGTGATATACATGATTCAGCTTCAACTGCATGCGAAACAAACGAGTTAGCTTTAAATCCATGCGAAACACATGATTTAGATTAAAATCAATGCGAAGTAGAAGGCTTATCTTCGAATCCATGCGAAATAAATGGTTTAGCTTCAAATACTTGTGATATACATGATTTAGCTACAACTGCATGCGAAAAAAACGAGTTAGCTTCAAAACCAAGCGAAACACATGATTTATCTTCAAATCAATGCGAAGTGGAAGGCTTATCTTCGAATCCATGCGAAATGAATAGTTTAGCTTCAAATACTTGTGATATACACGATTCAGCTTCAACTGCTTGCGAAACAAACGAGTTAGCTTCAAATCCATGCGAAACACATGATTTAGATTAAAATCAATGCGAAGTAGAAGGCTTATCTTCGGATCCATGAAAAACAAATGGTTTAGCTTCAAATACTTGTGATATACATGATTTAGATACAACTGCATGCGAAAAAAACGAGTTAGCTTCAAAACCAAGCGAAACACATGATTTAGCCTCAAATCAATGCGAAGTAGAAGGCTTAGCTTCGAATAAATGCGAACCAAATGGTTTAGCTTCAAATACTTGTGATATGCATGATTTAGCTTGAACTACTAGCGAAAAAAACGAGTTAGCTTCAAATCCAAGCGAAACTCATGATTTAGCCTCAAATCAATGCGAATTAGAAGGGTTATCTTCGAATCCATGCGAAACAAATGATATAGCTTCAAATACTTGTGATATACATGATTTAGCTTCAACAGCATCCGAAACAAACGAGTTAGATTCAGATCCATGCGAAACACATGATTTTGCTTCTAATCAATGCGCAGTAGAAGGCTTATCTTCGAATCCATGCGAAACAAACGGATTAGCTTCTTATACTTGTGATATACATGATTTAGCTTCAACAGCATGCGAAATAAACGAGTTAGATTCAAATCCATAGGAAACACATGATTTAGCTTCAAATCAATGCGAAGTAGAAGGCTGGTCTTCGAATCCATGCGTAACAAATGGTTCAGCTGCAAATACTTGTGATTACATGATTTAGCTTCAACAGCATGCGAAACAAACGAGTTAGCTTCAAATCCTTGCGAAACACATGATTTAGCATCAAATCAATGCGAAGTGGAAGGCTTATCTTCGAATCCATGCGAAACGAATAGTTTAGTTTCAAATACTTGTGATATACATGATTTAGCTTCAACACCATGCGAAACAATCGAGTTAGCTTCAAATCCATGCGAAACACATGATTTAGCTTCAAATCAATGCGAAGTAGAAAGCTTAGCTTGCAAAACCATGGGAATCAAATGGTTTAACTTCAAATACTTGTGATATACATGATTTAGCTTCAACTGCATGCGAAACAAACGAGTTAGCTTAAAATCCATGCGGAACACATGATTTAGCTTCAAATAAATGCGAAGTAGATGGCTGATCTTCGAATCCATGCGAAGCAAATGGTTTAGCTTCAAATACTTTTGATACACTTGAGTTAGCTTCAACAGCATGCGAAACAAATGAGTTATATTCAAATCCAAGCGAAACACATGATTTATCTTCAAATCAATGCGAAGTGGAAGGCTTATCTTCGAATCCATGCGTAACAAATGGTTTAGCTTCAAATACTTGTGATATACATGATTTAGCTTCAACAGCATGCGAAACAAACGAGTTAGCTTCAAATCCATGCGAAACACATGATTCAGCATCAAATCAATGCGAAGTAGAAGGCTGATCTTCGAATCCATGCGATGCAAATGGTTTAGCTTCAAATACTTGTGATATACATGATTTAGCTTCAACAGCATGCGAAACAAATGAGTTATATTCAAATCCAAGCGAAACACATGATTTATCTTCAAATCAATGCGAAGTGGAAGGCTTATCTTCGAATCCATGCGTAACAAATGGTTTAGCTTCAAATACTTGTGATATACATGATTTAGCTTCAACAGCATGCGAAACAAACGAGTTAGCTTCAAATCCATGCGAAACACATGATTCAGCATCAAATCAATGCGAAGTAGAAGGCTGATCTTCGAATCCATGCGAAGCAAATGGTTTAGCTTCAAATACTTGTGATATACATGATTTAGCTTCAACAGCATGCGAAACAAATGAGTTATATTCAAATCCAAGCGAAACACATGATTTATCTTCAAATCAATGCGAAGTGGAAGGCTTATCTTCGAATCCATGCGTAACAAATGGTTTAGCTTCAAATACTTGTGATATACATGATTTAGCTTCACAGCATGCGAAACAAACGAGTTAGCTTCAAAACCAAGCGAAACACATGATTTAGCCTCAAATCAATGCGAAGTAGAAGGCTTAGCTTCGAATAAATGCGAAACAAATGGTTTAGCTTCAAATACTTGTGATATATATGATTTAGCTTCAACAGCATGCGATACAAACGAGTTAGCTTCAAATCCATGCGAAACACATGATTTAGCTTCAAATGAATGCGAAGTAGGAGGCTTATCTTCGATCCCATCCGATACAAATGGTTTAGCTTCAAATACTTGTGATATATATGATTTAGCTTCAACAGCATGCGATACAAACGAGTTAGCTTCAAATCCATGCGAAACACATGATTTAGCTTCAAATCAATGCGATGTAGGAGGCTTATCTTCGATCCCATCCGATACAAATGGTTTAGCTTCAAATACTTGTGATATACATGATTTAGCTTCAACAGCATGCGAAACAAACGAGTTAGCTTCAAATCCATAGGAAACACATGATTTAGCTTCAAATCAATGCGAAGTAGAAGGCTGGTCTTCGAATCCATGCGTAACAAATGGTTCAGCTGCAAATACTTGTGATTACATGATTTAGCTTCAACTGCATGCGAAACAAACGAGTTAGCTTCAAATCCATGCGAAACACATGATTCAGCATCAAATCAATGCGAAGTAGAAGGCTGATCTTCGAATCCATGCGATGCAAATGGTTTAGCTTCAAATACTTGTGATATACATGATTTAGCTTCAACAGCATGCGAAACAAATGAGTTATATTCAAATCCAAGCGAAACACATGATTTATCTTCAAATCAATGCGAAGTGGAAGGCTTATCTTCGAATCCATGCGTAACAAATGGTTTAGCTTCAAATACTTGTGATATACATGATTTAGCTTCAACAGCATGCGAAACAAACGAGTTAGCTTCAAATCCATGCGAAACACATGATTCAGCATCAAATCAATGCGAAGTAGAAGGCTGATCTTCGAATCCATGCGAAGCAAATGGTTTAGCTTCAAATACTTGTGATATACATGATTTAGCTTCAACAGCATGCGAAACAAATGAGTTATATTCAAATCCAAGCGAAACACATGATTTATCTTCAAATCAATGCGAAGTGGAAGGCTTATCTTCGAATCCATGCGTAACAAATGGTTTAGCTTCAAATACTTGTGATATACATGATTTAGCTTCAACAGCATGCGAAACAAACGAGTTAGCTTCAAAACCAAGCGAAACACATGATTTAGCCTCAAATCAATGCGAAGTAGAAGGCTTAGCTTCGAATAAATGCGAAACAAATGGTTTAGCTTCAAATACTTGTGATATATATGATTTAGCTTCAACAGCATGCGATACAAACGAGTTAGCTTCAAATCCATGCGAAACACATGATTTAGCTTCAAATGAATGCGAAGTAGGAGGCTTATCTTCGATCCCATCCGATACAAATGGTTTAGCTTCAAATACTTGTGATATATATGATTTAGCTTCAACAGCATGCGATACAAACGAGTTAGCTTCAAATCCATGCGAAACACATGATTTAGCTTCAAATCAATGCGATGTAGGAGGCTTATCTTCGATCCCATCCGATACAAATGGTTTAGCTTCAAATACTTGTGATATACATGATTTAGCTTCAACAGCATGCGAAACAAACGAGTTAGCTTCAAATCCATGCGAAACACATGATTTAGCATGAAATCAATGCGAAGTAGAAGGCTGATCTTCGAATCCATGCGTAACAAATGGTTTAGCTTGAAATACTTGTGATATACATGATTTAGCTTCCACAGCATGCGAAACAAACGAGTTAGCTTCAAATCCATGCGAAACACATGATTTAGCTTCAAATCAATGCGAATTAGAAGGGTTATCTTGGAATCCATGCGAAACGTATGATATAGCTTCAAATACTTGTGATATACATGATTTAGCTTCAACAGCATGCGAAACAAACGAGTTAGCTTCAAAACCGAGCGAAACACATGATTTAGCCTCAAATCAATGCGAAGTAGAAAGCTGATCTTCGAATCAATGCGAAGCAAATGGTTTAGCTTCAAATACTTGTGATATACATGATTTAGCTTCAACTGCATGCGAAACAAACGAGTTTGCTTAAAATCCATGCGGAACACATGATTTAGCTTTAAATCAATGCGAATTAGAAGGCTGATATTCGAATCCATGCGAAGCAAATGGTTTAGCTTCCAAATACTTTTGATACACTTGAGTTAGCTTCAACAGCATGCGAAACAAACGAGTTAGCTTCAAATCCTTGCGAAATACATGATTTAGCATCAAATCAATGCGAAGTGGAAGGCTTATCTTCGAATCCATGCGAAACGAATAGTTTAGTTTCAAATACTTGTGATATACATGATTCAGCTTCAACAGCATGCGAAACAAACGAGTTAGCTTCAAATCCATGCGAAACACATGATTTAGCATCAAATCAATGCTAAGTAGAAGGCTGATCTTCGAATCAATACGAAGCAAATGGTTTAGCTTCAAATACTTGTGATATACATGATTTAGCTTCAACAGCATGCGAAACAAATGAGTTATCTTCAAATCCAAGCGAAACACATGATTTATCTTCAAATCAATGCGAAGTAGAAAGCTTAGCTTCAAAACCATGGGAATCAAATGGTTTAGCTTCAAATACTTGTGATATACATGATTTAGCTTCAACTGCATGCGAAACAAACGAGTTAGCTTAAAATCCATGCGGAACACATGATTTAGCTTCAAATCAATGCGAAGTAGAAGGCTGATCTTCGAATCCATGCGAAGCAAATGGTTTAGCTTCAAATACTTTTGATACACTTGAGTTAGCTTCAACAGCATGCGAAACAAACGAGTTAGCTTCAAATCCTTGCGAAACACATGATTTAGCATCAAATCAATGCGAAGTGGAAGGCTTATCTTCGAATCCATGCGAAACGAATAGTTTAGTTTCAAATACTTGTGATATACATGATTCGGCTTCAACTGCATGCGAAACAAACGAGTTAGCTTTACATCCATGCAAAACACATGATTTAGATTAAAATCAATGCGAAGTAGAAGGCTTATCTTCGAATCCATGCGAAACAAATGGTTTAACTTCAAATACTTGTGATATACATGATTTAGCTACAACTGCATGCGAAAAAAACGAGTTAGCTTCAAAACCAAGCGAAACACATGATTTAGCCTCAAATAAATGCGAAGTAGATGGCTGATCTTCGAATCCATGCGAAGCAAATGGTTTAGCTCCAAATACTTGTGATTACATGATTTAGCTTCAACAGCATGCGAAACAAACGAGTTAGCTTCAAATCAATGCGATACACATGATTTAGATTCAAATCAATGCGAATTAGAAGGGTTATCTTGGAATCCATGCGAAACGTATTTTATAGCTTCAAATACTTGTGATATACATGATTTAGCTTCAACAGCATGCGAAACAAACGAGTTAGCTTCAAATCCATGCGAAACACATGATTTAGCATCAAATCAATGCGAAGTAGAAGGCTGATCTTCGAATCAATGCGAAGCAAATGGTTTAGCTTGAAATACTTGTGATATATATGATTTAGCTTTAACAGCATGCGAAATAAACGAGTTAGCTTCAAATCCATGCGAAACACATGATTTAGATTCAAATCAATGCGAAGTAGGAGGCTTATCTTCGATCCCATGCGATACAAATGGTTTAGCTTCAAATCCTTGTGATATACATGATTTAGCTTCAACAGCATGCGAAACAAATGAGTTATATTCAAATCCAAGCGAAACACATGATTTATCTTCAAATCTATGCGAGTTAGAAGGGTTATCTTGGAATCCATGCGAAACGTATGATATAGCTTCAAATACTTGTGATATACATGATTTAGCTTCAACTGCATGCGAAACAAACGAGTTGGCTTCAAAACCGAGCGAAACACATGATTTAGCCTCAAATCAATGCGAAGTAGAAGGCTTAGCTTCAAATAAATGCGAAACAAATGGTTTAGCTTCAAATACTTGTGATATATATGATTTAGCTTGAACAGCATGCGAAACAAACGAGTTAGCTTCAAATCCATGCGAAACACATGATTTAGCTTCAAATCAATGCGAAGTAGGAGGCTTATCTTCGATCCCATGCGATACAAATGGTTTAGCTTCAAATACTTGTGATATACATGATTTAGCTTCAACAGCATGCGAAACAAACGAGTTAGCTTCAAATCCATGCGAAACACATGATTTATCATCAAATCAATGCGAAGTAGAAGGCTGATCTTCGAATCCATGCGAAGCAAATGGTTTAGCTTCAAATACTTGTGATATACATGATTTAGCTTCAACAGCATGCGAAACAAATGAGTTATATTCAAATCCAAGCGAAACACATGAATTATCTTCAAATCAATGCGAAGTAGAAGGCTGATCTTCGAATCCATGCGTAACACATGGTTTAGCTTCAAATACTTGTGGTATACATGATTTAGCTTCAACAGCATGCGAAACAAACGAGTTAGCTTCAAATCCATGCGAAACACATGATTTAGCATCAAATCAATGCGAAGTAGAAGGCTGATCTTCGAATCCATGCGAAGCAAATGGTTTAGCTTCAAATACTTGTGATCTACATGATTTAGCTTCAACAGCATGCGAAACAAACGAGTTAACTTCAAAACCGAGCGAAACACATGATTTAGCCTCAAATCAATGCGAAGTAGAAGGCTGATCATCGAATCCATGCGAAGCAAGTGGTTTAGCTTCAAATACTTGTGATATACATGATTTAGCTTCAACAGCATGCGAAACAAATGAGTTATATTCAAATCCAAGCGAAACACATGAATTATCTTCAAATCTGTGCGAAGTAGAAGGCTGATCTTCGAATCCATGCGTAACACATGGTTTAGCTTCAAATACTTGTGATATACATGATTTAGCTTCAACAGCATGCGAAACAAACGAGTTAGCTTCAAAACCAAGCGAAACACATGATTTAGCCTCAAATCAATGCGAAGTAGAAGGCTTAGCTTCGAATAAATGCGAAACAAATGGTTTAGCTTCAAATACTTGTGATATATATGATTTAGCTTCAACAGCATGCGATACAAACGAGTTAGCTTCAAATCCATGCGAAACACATGATTTAGCTTCAAATGAATGCGAAGTAGGAGGCTTATCTTCGATCCCATCCGATACAAATGGTTTAGCTTCAAATACTTGTGATATATATGATTTAGCTTCAACAGCATGCGATACAAACGAGTTAGCTTCAAATCCATGCGAAACACATGATTTAGCTTCAAATCAATGCGATGTAGGAGGCTTATCTTCGATCCCATCCGATACAAATGGTTTAGCTTCAAATACTTGTGATATACATGATTTAGCTTCAACAGCATGCGAAACAAACGAGTTAGCTTCAAATCCATGCGAAACACATGATTTAGCATGAAATCAATGCGAAGTAGAAGGCTGATCTTCGAATCCATGCGTAACAAATGGTTTAGCTTGAAATACTTGTGATATACATGATTTAGCTTCCACAGCATGCGAAACAAACGAGTTAGCTTCAAATCCATGCGAAACACATGATTTAGCTTCAAATCAATGCGAATTAGAAGGGTTATCTTGGAATCCATGCGAAACGTATGATATAGCTTCAAATACTTGTGATATACATGATTTAGCTTCAACAGCATGCGAAACAAACGAGTTAGCTTCAAAACCGAGCGAAACACATGATTTAGCCTCAAATCAATGCGAAGTAGAAAGCTTAGCTTCAAAACCATGGGAATCAAATGGTTTAGCTTCAAATACTTGTGATATACATGATTTAGCTTCAACTGCATGCGAAACAAACGAGTTTGCTTAAAATCCATGCGGAACACATGATTTAGCTTTAAATCAATGCGAATTAGAAGGCTGATATTCGAATCCATGCGAAGCAAATGGTTTAGCTTCCAAATACTTTTGATACACTTGAGTTAGCTTCAACAGCATGCGAAACAAACGAGTTAGCTTCAAATCCATGCGAAACACATGATTTAGCATCAAATCAATGCGAAGTAGGAGGCTGATCATCGAATCCATGCGAAGCAAGTGGTTTAGCTTCAAATACTTGTGATATACATGATTTAGCTTCAACAGCATGCGAAACAAATGAGTTATCTTCAAATCCAAGCGAAACACATGATTTATCTTCAAGTCAATGCGATGTAGAAAGCTTGGCTTCAAAACCATGGGAATCAAATGGTTTAGCTTCAAATACTTGTGATATGCATGATTTAGCTTCAACTACTACCGAAAAAAACGAGTTAGCTTCAAATCCAAGCGAAACACATGATTTAGCTTCAAATCAATGCGAATTAGAAGGGTTATCTTCGAATCCATGCGAAACAAATGATATAGCTTCAAATACTTGTGATATAAATGATTTAACTTCAACAGCATCCGAAACAAACGAGTTAGATTCAAATCCATGCGAAACACATGATTTAGCTTCAAAACAATGCGAAGAAGTAGGCATATCTTCGAATCCATGCGTAACAAATGGATTAGCTTCTTATACTTGTGATATACATGATTTAGCTTCAACAGCATGCGAAATAAACGAGTTAGCTTCAAATCCATGCGAAACACATGATTTAGCTTCAAATCAATGCGAATTAGAAGGGTTATCTTGGAATCCATGCGAAACGTATGATATAGCTTCAAATACTTGTGGTATACATGATTTAGCTTCAACAGCATGCGAAACAAACGAGTTAGCTTCAAATCCATGCGAAACACATGATTTAGCATCAAATCAATGCGAAGTAGAAGGCTGATCTTCGAATCCATGCGAAGCAAATGGTTTAGCTTCAAATACTTGTGATCTACATGATTTAGCTTCAACAGCATGCGAAACAAACGAGTTAACTTCAAAACCGAGCGAAACACATGATTTAGCCTCAAATCAATGCGAAGTAGAAGGCTGATCATCGAATCCATGCGAAGCAAGTGGTTTAGCTTCAAATACTTGTGATATACATGATTTAGCTTCAACAGCATGCGAAACAAATGAGTTATCTTCAAATCCAAGCGAAACACATGATTTATCTTCAAGTCAATGCGATGTAGAAAGCTTGGCTTCAAAACCATGGGAATCAAATGGTTTAGCTTCAAATACTTGTGATATGCATGATTTAGCTGCAACTACTAGCGAAAAAAACGAGTTAGCTTCAAATCCAAGCGAAACACATGAGTTAGGTTCAAATCAATCCGAAGTGGAAGGCTTATCTTCGAATCCATGCGAAACAAATGATATAGCTTCAAATACTTGTGATATACATGATTTAACTTCAACAGCATCCGAAACAAACGAGTTAGATTCAAATCCATGCGAAACACATGATTTAGCTTCAAATCAATGCGAATTAGAAGGGTTATCTTGGAATCCATGCGAAACGTATGATATAGCTTCAAATACTTGTGGTATACATGATTTAGCTTCAACAGCATGCGAAACAAACGAGTTAGCTTCAAATCCATGCGAAACACATGATTTAGCATCAAATCAATGCGAAGTAGAAGGCTGATCTTCGAATCCATGCGAAGCGAATGGTTTAGCTTCACATACTTGTGATATACATGATTTAGCTTCAACAGCATGCGAAACAAACGAGTTAGCTTCAAATCCATGCGGAACACATGATTTAGCATCAAATCAATGCGAAGTGGAAGGCTTATCTTCGAATCCATGCGAAACGAATAGTTCAGCTTCAAATACTTGTGATATACATGATTCAGCTTCAACTGCATGCGAAACAAACGAGTTACCTTTAAATCCATGCGAAAGACATGATTTAGATTAAAATCAATACGAGGTAGAAGGCTTATCTTCGAATCCATGCGAAACAAATGGTTTAGCTTCAAATACTTGTGATATACATGATTTAGCTACAACTGCATGCGAAAAAAACGAGTTAGCTTCAAAACCAAGCGAAACACATGATTTAGCCTCAAATCAATGCGAAGTAGAAGGCTTAGCTTCGAATAAATGCGAAACAAATGGTTTAGCTTCAAATACTTGTGATATGCATGATTTAGCATCAACTACTAGCGAAAAAAACGAGTTAGCTTCAAATCCAAGCGAAACACATGATTTAGCTTCAAATCAATGCGAATTAGAAGGGTTATCTTCGAATCCATGCGAAACAAATGATATAGCTTCAAATACTTGTGATATACATGATTTAACTTCAACAGCATCCGAAAGAAACGAGTTACATTCAAATCCATGCGAAACACTTGATTTAGCTTCAAAACAATGCGAAGAAGTAGGCATATCTTCGAATCCATGCGAAACAAATGGATTAGCTTCTTATACTTATGATATACATGATTTAGCTTCAACAGCATGCGAAATAAACGAGTTAGCTTCAAATCCATGCGAAACACATGATTTAGCTTCAAATCAATGCGAATTAGAAGGGTTATCTTGGAATCCATGCGAAACGTATGATATAGCTTCAAATACTTGTGGTATACATGATTTAGCTTCAACAGCATGCGAAACAAACGAGTTAGCTTCAAATCCATGCGAAACACATGATTTAGCATCAAATCAATGCGAAGTAGAAGGCTGATCTTCGAATCCGTGCGAAGCAAATGGTTTAGCTTCAAATACTTGTGATATACATGATTTAGCTTCAACAGCATGCGAAACAAACGAGTTAGCTTCAAAACCGAGCGAAACACATGATTTAGCCTCAAATCAATGCGAAGTAGAAGGCTGATCATCGAATCCATGCGAAGCAAGTGGTTTAGCTTCAAATACTTGTGATATACATGATTTAGCTTCAACAGCATGCGAAACAAATGAGTTATCTTCAAATCCAAGCCAAACACATGATTTATCTTCAAGTCAATGCGATGTAGAAAGCTTGGCTTCAAAACCATGGGAATCAAATGGTTTAGCTTCAAATACTTGTGATATGCATGATTTAGCTGCAACTACTAGCGAAAAAAACGAGTTAGCTTCAAATCCAAGCGAAACACATGAGTTAGGTTCAAATCAATGCGAATTAGAAGGGTTATCTTCGAATCCATGCGAAACAAATGATATAGTTTCAAATACTTGTGATATACATGATTTAACTTCAACAGCATCCGAAACAAAAGAGTTAGATTCAAATCCATGCGAAACACAAGATTTAGCATCAAATCAATGCGAAGAAGTAGGCATATCTTCGAATCCATGCGAAGCAAATGGTTTAGCTTCAAATACTTGTGATATACATGATTTAGCTTCAACAGCATGCGAAACAAACGAGTTAGCTTCAAATCCATGCGACACACATGATTTAGCATCAAATCAATGCGAAGTAGAAGGCTGATCTTCGAATCCATGCGTAAAAAATGGTTTAGCTTCAAATACTTGTGATATACATGATTTAGCTTCAACAGGATGCGAAACAAACGAGTTAGCTTCAAATCCATGCGAAACACATGTTTTAGCTTCAATTCAATGCGAATTAGAAGGGTTATCTTGGAATCCATGCGAAACGTATGATATAGCTTCAAATACTTGTGATATACATGATTTAGCTACAACTGCATGCGAGAAAAACGAGTTAGCTTCAAAACCAAGCGAAACACATGATTTAACCTCAAATCAATGCGAAGTAGAAGGCTTAGCTTCGAATAAATGCGAACCAAATGGTTTAGCTTCAAATACTTGTGATATGCATGATTTAGCTTCAACTACTAGCGAAAAAACGAGTTAGTCTTCAAATCCAAGCGAAACACATGATTTAGCCTCAAATCAATGCGAATTAGAAGGGTTATCTTCGAATCCATGCGAAACAAATGATATAGCTTCAAATACTTGTGATATACATGATTTAGCTTCAACAGGATGCGAAACAAACGAGTTAGCTTCAAATCCATGCGAAACACATGTTTTAGCTTCAAATCAATGCGAATTAGATGGGTTATCTTGGAATCCATGCGAAACGTATGATATAGCTTCAAATACTTGTGATATACATGATTTAGATACAACTGCATGCGAAAAAAACGAATTAGCTTCAAAACCAAGCGAAACACATGATTTAGCCTCAAATCAATGCGAATTAGAAGGGTTATCTTCGAATCCATGCGAAACAAATGATATAGCTTCAAATACTTGTGATATACATGATTTAGCTTCAACAGCATCCGAAACTAACGAGTTAGATTCAAATCCATGCGAAACACATGATTTAGCTTCAAATCAATGCGAAGTAGAAGGGTTATCTTCGTATCGATGCGAAACAAATGGTTTAGCTGCAAATACTTGTGATATACGTGATTTAGCTTCAACTGTATGCGAAACAAACGAGTTAACTTCGAATCCATGCGAAACGAATAGTTTAGCTTCAAATACTTGTGATATACATGATTCAGCTTCAACTGCATGCGAAACAAACGAGTTACCTTTAAATCCATGCGAAAGACATGATTTAGATTAAAATCAATACGAGGTAGAAGGCTTATCTTCGAATCCATGCGAAACAAATGGTTTAGCTTCAAATACTTGTGATATACATGATTTAGCTACAACTGCATGAGAAAAAAACGAGTTAGCTTCAAAACCAAGCGAAACACATGATTTAGCCTCAAATCAATGCGAAGTAGAAGGCTTAGCTTCGAATAAATGCGAAACAAATGGTTTAGCTTCAAATACTTGTGATATGCATGATTTAGCTTCAACTACTAGCGAAAAAAACGAGTTAGCTTCAAATCCAAGCGAAACACATGATTTAGCTTCAAATCAATGCGAATTAGAAGGGTTATCTTCGAATCCATGCGAAACAAATGATATAGCTTCAAATACTTGTGATATACATGATTTAACTTCAACAGCATCCGAAACAAACGAGTTATATTCAAATCCATGCGAAACACATGATTTAGCTTCAAAACAATGCGAAGAAGTAGGCATATCTTCGAATCCATGCGAAACAAATGGATTAGCTTCTTATACTTGTGATATACATGATTTAGCTTCAACAGCATGCGAAATAAACGAGTTAGCTTCAAATCCATGCGAAACACATGATTTAGCTTCAAATCAATGCGAATTAGAAGGGTTATCTTGGAATCCATGCGAAACGTATGATATAGCTTCAAATACTTGTGATATACATGATTTAGCTTCAACAGCATGCGAAACAAACGAGTTAGCTTCAAAACCGAGCGAAACACATGATTTAGCCTCAAATCAATGCGAAGTAGAAGGCTGATCATCGAATCCATGCGAAGCAAGTGGATTAGCTTCAAATACTTGTGATATACATGATTTAGCTTCAACAGCATGCGAAACAAATGAGTTATCTTCAAATCCAAGCGAAACACATGATTTATCTTCAAGTCAATGCGATGTAGAAAGCTTGGCTTCAAAACCATGGGAATCAAATGGTTTAGCTTCAAATACTTGTGATATGCATGATTTAGCTGCAACTACTAGCGAAAAAAACGAGTTAGCTTCAAATCCTAGCGAAACACATGAGTTAGGTTCAAATCAATGCGAATTAGAAGGGTTATCTTCGAATCCATGCGAAACAAATGATATAGCTTCAAATACTTGTGATATACATGATTTAACTTCAACAGCATCCGAAACAAACGAGTTAGATTCAAATCCATGCGAAACACAAGATTTAGCATCAAATCAATGCGAAGAAGTAGGCATATCTTCGAATCCATGCAAAACAAATGGATTAGCTTCTTATACTTGTGGTATACATGATTTAGCTTCAACAGCATGCGAAAGAAACGAGTTAGCTTCAAATCCATGCGAAACACATGATTTAGCATCAAATCAATGCGAAGTAGAAGGCTGATCTTCGAATCCATGCGAAGCAAATGGTTTAGCTTCAAATACTTGTGATATACATGATTTAGCTTCAACAGCATGCGAAACAAACGAGTTAGCTTCAAATCCATGCGACACACATGATTTAGCATCAATCAATGCGAAGTAGAAGGCTGATCTTCGAATCCATGCGTAACAAATGGTTTAGCTTCAAATACTTGTGATATACATGATTTAGCTTCAACAGGATGCGAAACAAACGAGTTAGCTTCAAATCCATGCGAAACACATGTTTTAGCTTCAATTCAATGCGAATTAGAAGGGTTATCTTGGAATCCATGCGAAACGTATGATATAGCTTCAAATACTTGTGATATACATGATTTAGCTACAACTGCATGCGAGAAAAACGAGTTAGCTTCAAAACCAAGCGAAACACATGATTTAACCTCAAATCAATGCGAAGTAGAAGGCTTAGCTTCGAATAAATGCGAACCAAATGGTTTAGCTTCAAATACTTGTGATATGCATGATTTAGCTTCAACTACTAGCGAAAAAACGAGTTAGTCTTCAAATCAAGCGAAACACATGATTTAGCCTCAAATCAATGCGAATTAGAAGGGTTATCTTCGAATCCATGCGAAACAAATGATATAGCTTCAAATACTTGTGATATACATGATTTAGCTTCAACAGGATGCGAAACAAACGAGTTAGCTTCAAATCCATGCGAAACACATGTTTTAGCTTCAAATCAATGCGAATTAGATGGGTTATCTTGGAATCCATGCGAAACGTATGATATAGCTTCAAATACTTGTGATATACATGATTTAGATACAACTGCATGCGAAAAAAACGAATTAGCTTCAAAACCAAGCGAAACACATGATTTAGCCTCAAATCAATGCGAATTAGAAGGGTTATCTTCGAATCCATGCGAAACAAATGATATAGCTTCAAATACTTGTGATATACATGATTTAGCTTCAACAGCATCCGAAACTAACGAGTTAGATTCAAATCCATGCGAAACACATGATTTAGCTTCAAATCAATGCGAAGTAGAAGGGTTATCTTCGTATCGATGCGAAACAAATGGTTTAGCTGCAAATACTTGTGATATACGTGATTTAGCTTCAACTGTATGCGAAACAAACGAGTTAACTTCGAATCCATGCGAAACGAATAGTTTAGCTTCAAATACTTGTGATATACATGATTCAGCTTCAACTGCATGCGAAACAAACGAGTTACCTTTAAATCCATGCGAAAGACATGATTTAGATTAAAATCAATACGAGGTAGAAGGCTTATCTTCGAATCCATGCGAAACAAATGGTTTAGCTTCAAATACTTGTGATATACATGATTTAGCTACAACTGCATGCATGAGAAAAAAAACGAGTTAGCTTCAAAACCAAGCGAAACACTGATTTAGCCTCAAATCAATGCGAAGTAGAAGGCTTAGCTACGAATAATGCGAAACAAATGGTTTAGCTTCAATACTTGTGATATGCATGATTTAGCTTCAACTACTAGCGAAAAAAACGAGTTAGCTTCAAATCCAAGCGAAACACATGATTTAGCTTCAAATCAATGCGAATTAGAAGGGTTATCTTCGAAATCCATGCGAAACAAATGATATAGCTTCAAATACTTGTGTTATACATGATTTAACTTCAACAGCATCCGAAACAAACGAGTTATATTCAAATCCATGCGAAACACATGATTTAGCTTCAAAACAATGCGAAGAAGTAGGCATATCTTCGAATCCATGCGAAACAAATGGATTAGCTTCTTATACTTGTGATATACATGATTTAGCTTCAACAGCATGCGAAATAAACGAGTTAGCTTCAAATCCATGCGAAACACATGATTTAGCTTCAAATCAATGCGAATTAGAAGGGTTATCCTTGGAATCCATGCGAAACGTATGATATAGCTTCAAATACTTGTGGTATACATGATTTAGCTTCAACAGCATGCGAACAAACGAGTTAGCTTCAAATCATGCGAAACACATGATTTAGCATCAAATCAATGCGAAGTAGAAGGCTGATCTTCGAATCCGTGCGAAGCAAATGGTTTAGCTTCAAATACTTGTGATATACATGATTTAGCTTCAACAGCATGCGAAACAACGAGTTAGCTTCAAAACCGAGCGAAACACATGATTTAGCCTCAAATCAATGCGAAGTAGAAGGCTGATCATCGAATCCATGCGAAGCAAGTGGTTTAGCTTCAAATACTTGTGATATACATGATTTAGCTTCAACAGCATGCGAAACAAATGAGTTATCTTCAAATCAAGCGAAACACATGATTTATCTTCAAGTCAATGCGATGTAGAAAGCTTGGCTTCAAAACCATGGGAATCAAATGGTTTAGCTTCAAATACTTGTGATATGCATGATTTAGCTGCAACTACTAGCGAAAAAAACGAGTTAGCTTCAAATCCTAGCGAAACACATGAGTTAGTTCAAATCAATGCGAATTAGAAGGTTATCTTCGAATCCATGCGAAACAAATGATATAGCTTCAAATACTTGTGATATACATGATTTAACTTCAACAGCATCCGAAACAAACGAGTTAGATTCAAATCCATGCGAAACACAAGATTTAGCATCAAATCAATGCGAAGAAGTAGGCATATCTTCGAATCCATGCAAAACAAATGGATTAGCTTCTTATACTTGTGATATACATGATTTAGCTTCAACAGCATGCGAAATAAACGAGTTAGATTCAAATCCATGCGAAACACATGATTTAGCTTCAAATCAATGCGAATTAGAAGGGTTATCTTGGAATCCATGCGAAACGTATGATATAGCTTCAAATACTTGTGGTATACATGATTTAGCTTCAACAGCATGCGAAAGAAACGAGTTAGCTTCACATCCATGCGAAACACATGATTTAGCATCAAATCAATGCGAAGTAGAAGGCTGATCTTCGAATCCATGCGAAGCAAATGGTTTAGCTTCAAATACTTGTGATATACATGATTTAGCTTCAACAGCATGCGAAACAAATGAGTTATATTCAAATCCAAGCGAAACACATGATTTATCTTCAAATCTTCTATGCGAATTAGAAGGGTATCTTCGAATCCTTGCGAAACGTATGATATAGCTTCAATACTTGTGATATACATGATTTAGCTTCAACAGCATGCGAAACAAACGAGTTAGCTTCAAAAACCGAGCGAAACACATGATTTAGCCTCAAATCAATGCGAAGTAGAAGGCTTAGCTTCGAATAAATGCGAAACAAATGGTTTAGCTTCAAATACTTGTGATATATATGATTTAGCTTCAACAGCATGCGAAACAAACGAGTTAGCTCAAATCCACGCGAAACACATGATTTAGATTCAAATCAATGCAAAGTAGTAGGCTTATCTTCGATCCCATGCGATACAAATGGTTAGCTTCAAATACTTGTGATATACATGATTTAGCTTCAACAGCATGCGAAACAAACGAGTTAGCTTCAAATCCATGCGACACACATGATTTAGCATCAAATCAATGCGAAGTAGAAGGCTGATCTTCGAATCCATGCGTAACAATGGTTTAGCTTCAAATACTTGTGATATACATGATTTAGCTTCAACAGGATGCGAAACAAACGAGTTAGCTTCAAATCCATGGCGAAACACATGTTTTAGCTTCAATTCAATGCGAATTAGAAGGGTTATCTTGGAATCCATGCGAAACGTATGATATAGCTTCAAATACTTGTGATATACATGATTTAGCTTCAACTACTAGCGAAAAAACGAGTTAGTCTTCAAATCCAAGCGAAACACATGATTTAGCCTCAAATCAATGCGAATTAGAAGGGTTATCTTCGAATCCATGCGAAACGTATGATATAGCTTCAAATACTTGTGATATACATGATTTAGATACAACTGCATGCGAAAAAAACGAATTAGCTTCAAAACCAAGCGAAACACATGATTTAGCCTCAAATCAATGCGAATTAGAAGGGTTATCTTCGAATCCATGCGAAACAAATGATATAGCTTCAAATACTTGTGATATACATGATTTAGCTTCAACAGCATCCGAAACTAACGAGTTAGATTCAAATCCATGCGAAACACATGATTTAGCTTCAAATCAATGCGAAGTAGAAGGGTTATCTTCGTATCGATGTGAAACAAATGGTTTAGCTGCAAATACTTGTGATATACGTGATTTAGCTTCAACTGTATGCGAAACAAACGAGTTAACTTCGAATCCATGCGAAACGAATAGTTTAGCTTCAAATACTTGCGATATACATGGTTCAGCTTCAACTGCATGCGAAACAAACGAGTTACCTTTAAATCCATGCGAAAGACATGATTTAGATTAAAATCAATACGAGGTAGAAGGCTTATCTTCGAATCCATGCGAAACAAATGGTTTAGCTTCAATACTTGTGATATACATGATTTAGCTACAACTGCATGCGAAAAAAACGAGTTAGCTTCAAAACCAAGCGAAACACATGATTTAGCCTCAAATCAATGCGAAGTAGAAGGCTTAGCTTCGAATAAATGCGAAACAAATGGTTTAGCTTCAAATACTTGTGATATATATGATTTAGCTTCAACAGCATGCGATACAAACGAGTTAGCTTCAAATGCATGCGAAACACATGATTTAGCTTCAAATCAATGCGAAGTAGGAGGCTTATCTTCGATCCCATCCGATACAAATGGTTTAGCTTCAAATACTTGTGATATACATGATTTAGCTTCAACAGCATGCGAAACAAACGAGTTAGCTTCAATCCATGCGAAACACATGATTTAGCATGAAATCAATGCGAAGTAGAAGGCTGATCTTCGAATCCATGCGTAACAAATGGTTTAGCTTGAAATACTTGTGATATACATGACTTAGCTTCAACAGCATGCGAAACAAACGAGTTAGCTTCAAATCCATGCGAAACACATGATTTAGCTTCAAATCAATGCGAATTAGAAGGGTTATCTTGGAATCCATGCGAAACGTATGATATAGCTTCAAATACTTGTGATATACATGATTTAGCTTCAACAGCATGCGAAACAAACGAGTTAGCTTCAAAACCGAGCGAAACACATGATTTAGCCTCAAATCAATGCGAAGTAGAAGGCTTAGCTTCGAATAAATGCGAAACAAATGGTTTAGCTTCAAATACTTGTGATATATATGATTTAGCTTCAACAGCATGCGAAACAAACGAGTTAGCTTCAAATCCATGCGAAACACATGATTTAGCTTCAAATCAATGCGAAGTAGGAGGCTTATCTTCGATCCCATGCGATACAAATGGTTTAGCTTCAAATACTTGTGATATACATGATTTAGCTTCAACAGCATGCGAAACAAATGAGTTATATTCAAATCCAAGCGAAACACATGATTTATCTTCAAATCTATGCGAATTAGAAGGGTTATCTTGGAAATCCATGCGAAACGTATGATATAGCTTCAAATACTTGTGATATACATGATTTAGCTTCAACAGCATGCGAAACAAACGAGTTAGCTTCAAAACCGAGCAAACACATGATTTAGCCTCAAATCAATGCGAAGTAGAAGGCTTAGCATCGAATAAATGCGAAGCAAATGGTTTAGCTTCAATACTTGTGATATATATGATTTAGCTTCAACAGCATGCGAAACAAACGAGTTAGCTTCAAATCCATGCGAAACACATGATTTAGCTTCAAATCAATGCGAAGTAGGAGGCTTATCTTCGATCCCATCCGATACAAATGGTTTAGCTTCGAATACTTGTGATATACATGATTTAGCTTCAACAGCATGCGAAACAAACGAGTTAGCTTCAAATCCATGCGAAACACATGATTAGCATGAAATCAATGCGAAGTAGAAGGCTGATCTTCGAATCCATGCGTAACAAATGGTTTAGCTTGAAATACTTGTGATATACATGACTTAGCTTCAACAGCATGCGAAACAAACGAGTTAGCTTCAAATCCATGCGAAACACATGATTTAGCTTCAAATCAATGCGAATTAGAAGGGTTATCTTGGAATCCATGCGAAACGTATGATATAGCTTCAAATACTTGTGATATACATGATTTAGCTTCAACAGCATGCGAAACAAACGAGTTAGCTTCAAAACCGAGCGAAACACATGATTTAGCCTCAAATCAATGCGAAGTAGAAGGCTTAGCTTCGAATAAATGCGAAACAAATGGTTTAGCTTCAAATACTTGTGATATATATGATTTAGCTTCAACAGCATGCGAAACAAACGAGTTAGCTTCAAATCCATGCGAAACACATGATTTAGCTTCAAATCAATGCGAAGTAGGAGGCTTATCTTCGATCCCATGCGATACAAATGGTTTAGCTTCAAATACTTGTGATATACATGATTTAGCTTCAACAGCATGCGAAACAAATGAGTTATATTCAAATCCAAGCGAAACACATGATTTATCTTCAAATCTATGCGAATTAGAAGGGTTATCTTGGAATCCATGCGAAACGTATGATATAGCTTCAAATACTTGTGATATACATGATTTAGCTTCAACAGCATGCGAAACAAACGAGTTAGCTTCAAAACCGAGCAAAACACATGATTTAGCCTCAAATCAATGCGAAGTAGAAGGCTTAGCATCGAATAAATGCGAAGCAAATGGTTTAGCTTCAAATACTTGTGATATATATGATTTAGCTTCAACAGCATGCGAAACAAACGAGTTAGCTTCAAATCCATGCGAAACACATGATTTAGCTTCAAATCAATGCGAAGTAGGAGGCTTATCTTCGATCCCATGCGATACAAATGGTTTAGCTTCAAATACTTGTGATATACATGATTTAGCTTCAACAGCATGCGAAACAAACGAGTTAGCTTCAAATCATGCGAAACACATGATTTTAGCATTAAATCAATGCGAAGTAGAAGGCTGATCTTCGAATCCATGCGTAACAAATGGTTTAGCTTCAAATACTTGTGATATACATGATTTAGCTTCAACAGCATGCGAAACAAACGAGTTAGCTTCAAATCCAAGCGAAACACATGATTTATCTTCAAATCTATGCGAATTAGAAGGGTTATCTTGGAATCCATGCGAAACGTATGATATAGCTTCAAATACTTGTGATATACATTATTTAGCTTCAACAGCATGCGAAACAAACGAGTTAGCTTCAAAACCAAGCGAAACACATGATTTAGCCTCAAATCAATGCGAAGTAGAAGACTTAGCTTCGAATAAATGCGAACCAAATGGTTTAGCTTCAAATACTTGTGATATGCATGATTTAGCTTCAACTACTAGCGAAAAAAACGAGTTAGCTTCAAATCCAAGCGAAACACATGATTTAGCCTCAAATCAATGCGAATTAGAAGGGTTATCTTCGAATCCATGCGAAACAATTGATATATCTTCAAATACTTTTGATATACATGATTTAGCTTCAACAGCATCCGAAACAAACGAGTTAGATTCAAATCCATGCGAAACACATGATTTAGCTTCAAATCAATGCGAAGTAGAAGGGTTATCTTCGTATCGATGCGAAACAAATGGTTTAGCTGCAAATACTTGTGATATACGTGATTTAGCTTCAACTGTATGCGAAACAAACGAGTTAACTTAGAATCCATGCGAAACGAATAGTTTAGCTTCAAATACTTGTGATATACATGATTCAGCTTCAACTGCATGCGAAACAAACGAGTTACCTTTACATGCATGCGAAAGACATGATTTAGATTAAAATCAATGCGAAGGAGAAGGCCTAGCTTCGAATAAATGCGAAACAAATGGTTTAGCTTCAAATACTTGTGATATATATGATTTAGCTTCAACAGCATGCGATACAAACGAGTTAGCTTCAAATCCATGCGAAACACATGATTTAGCTTCAAATCAATGCGAAGTAGGAGGCTTATCTTCGATCCCATCCGATACAAATGGTTTAGCTTCAAATACTTGTGATATACATGATTTAGCTTCAACAGCATGCGAAACAAACGAGTTAGCTTCAAAACCGAGCGAAACACATGATTTAGCCTCAAATCAATGCGAAGTAGAAGGCTTAGCTTCGAATAAATGCGAAACAAATGGTTTAGCTTCAAATACTTGTGATATATATGATTTAGCTTCAACAGCATGCGAAACAAACGAGTTAGCTTCAAATCCATGCGAAACACATGATTTAGCTTCAAATCAATGCGAAATAGAAGGCCGATCTTCGAATCCATGCGTAACAAATGGTTTAGCTGCAAATACTTGTGATATACATGATTTAGCTTCAACTGCATGCGAAACAAACGAGTTAGCTTCAAATCCATGCGAAACACATGATTTAGATTAAAATCAATGCGAAGCAGAAGGCTTATCTTCGAATCCATGCGAAACAAATGGTTTAGCTTCAAATACTTGTGATATACATGATTTAGCTTCAACTGCATGCGATACAAACGAGTTAGCTTAAAATCGATGCGGAACACATGATTTAGCTTCAAATCATTGCGAAGTAGAAGGCTGATCTTCGAATCCATGCGAAGCAAATGGTTTTGCTTCAAATACTTTTGATACACTTGATTAGCTTCAACAGCATGCGAAACAAACGAGTTAGCTTCAAATCCAAGCGAAACACATGATTTAGCTTCAAATCAATGCGAATTAGAAGGGTTATCTTGGAATCCATGCGAAACGTATGATATAGCTTCAAATACTTGTGATATACATGATTTAGCTTCAACAGCATGCGAAACAAACGAGTTAGCTTCAAAACCGAGCGAAACACATGATTTAGCCTCAAATCAATGCGAAGTAGAAGGCTTAGCTTCGAATAAATGCGAAACAAATGGTTTAGCTTCAAATACTTGTGATATATATGATTTAGCTTCAACAGCATGCGAAACAAACGAGTTAGCTTCAAATCCATGCGAAACACATGATTTAGCTTCAAATCAATGCGAAGTAGGAGGCTTATCTTCGATCCCATGCGATACAAATGGTTTAGCTTCAAATACTTGTGATATACATGATTTAGCTTCAACAGCATGCGAAACAAATGAGTTATATTCAAATCCAAGCGAAACACATGATTTATCTTCAAATCTATGCGAATTAGAAGGGTTATCTTGGAATCCATGCGAAACGTATGATATAGCTTCAAATACTTGTGATATACATGATTTAGCTTCAACAGCATGCGAAACAAACGAGTTAGCTTCAAAACCGAGCAAAACACATGATTTAGCCTCAAATCAATGCGAAGTAGAAGGCTTAGCATCGAATAAATGCGAAGCAAATGGTTTAGCTTCAAATACTTGTGATATATATGATTTAGCTTCAACAGCATGCGAAACAAACGAGTTAGCTTCAAATCCATGCGAAACACATGATTTAGCTTCAAATCAATGCGAAGTAGGAGGCTTATCTTCGATCCCATCCGATACAAATGGTTTAGCTTCGAATACTTGTGATATACATGATTTAGCTTCAACAGCATGCGAAACAAACGAGTTAGCTTCAAATCCATGCGAAACACATGATTTAGCATGAAATCAATGCGAAGTAGAAGGCTGATCTTCGAATCCATGCGTAACAAATGGTTTAGCTTGAAATACTTGTGATATACATGACTTAGCTTCAACAGCATGCGAAACAAACGAGTTAGCTTCAAATCCATGCGAAACACATGATTTAGCTTCAAATCAATGCGAATTAGAAGGGTTATCTTGGAATCCATGCGAAACGTATGATATAGCTTCAAATACTTGTGATATACATGATTTAGCTTCAACAGCATGCGAAACAAACGAGTTAGCTTCAAAACCGAGCGAAACACATGATTTAGCCTCAAATCAATGCGAAGTAGAAGGCTTAGCTTCGAATAAATGCGAAACAAATGGTTTAGCTTCAAATACTTGTGATATATATGATTTACCTTCAACAGCATGCGAAACAAACGAGTTAGCTTCAAATCCATGCGAAACACATGATTTAGCTTCAAATCAATGCGAAGTAGGAGGCTTATCTTCAATCCCATGCGATACAAATGGTTTAGCTTCAAATACTTGTGATATACATGATTTAGCTTCAACAGCATGCGAAACAAATGAGTTATATTCAAATCCAAGCGAAACACATGATTTATCTTCAAATCTATGCGAATTAGAAGGGTTATCTTGGAATCCATGCGAAACGTATGATATAGCTTCAAATACTTGTGATATACATGATTTAGCTTCAACAGCATGCGAAACAAACGAGTTAGCTTCAAAACCGAGCAAAACACATGATTTAGCCTCAAATCAATGCGAAGTAGAAGGCTTAGCATCGAATAAATGCGAAGCAAATGGTTTAGCTTCAAATACTTGTGATATATATGATTTAGCTTCAACAGCATGCGAAACAAACGAGTTAGCTTCAAATCCATGCGAAACACATGATTTAGCTTCAAATCAATGCGAAGTAGGAGGCTTATCTTCGATCCCATGCGATACAAATGGTTTAGCTTCAAATACTTGTGATATACATGATTTAGCTTCAACAGCATGCGAAACAAACGAGTTAGCTTCAAATCCATGCGAAACACATGATTTAGCATTAAATCAATGCGAAGTAGAAGGCTGATCTTCGAATCCATGCGTAACAAATGGTTTAGCTTCAAATACTTGTGATATACATGATTTAGCTTCAACAGCGTGCGAAACAAACGAGTTAGCTTCAAATCCAAGCGAAACACATGATTTATCTTCAAATCTATGCGAATTAGAAGGGTTATCTTGGAATCCATGCGAAACGTATGATATAGCTTCAAATACTTGTGATATACATTATTTAGCTTCAACAGCATGCGAAACAAACGAGTTAGCTTCAAAACCAAGCGAAACACATGATTTAGCCTCAAATCAATGCGAAGTAGAAGACTTAGCTTCGAATAAATGCGAACCAAATGGTTTAGCTTCAAATACTTGTGATATGCATGATTTAGCTTCAACTACTAGCGAAAAAAACGAGTTAGCTTCAAATCCAAGCGAAACACATGATTTAGCCTCAAATCAATGCGAATTAGAAGGGTTATCTTCGAATCCATGCGAAACAATTGATATATCTTCAAATACTTTTGATATACATGATTTAGCTTCAACAGCATCCGAAACAAACGAGTTAGATTCAAATCCATGCGAAACACATGATTTAGCTTCAAATCAATGCGAAGTAGAAGGGTTATCTTCGTATCGATGCGAAACAAATGGTTTAGCTGCAAATACTTGTGATATACGTGATTTAGCTTCAACTGTATGCGAAACAAACGAGTTAACTTAGAATCCATGCGAAACGAATAGTTTAGCTTCAAATACTTGTGATATACATGATTCAGCTTCAACTGCATGCGAAACAAACGAGTTACCTTTACATGCATGCGAAAGACATGATTTAGATTAAAATCAATGCGAAGTAGAAGGCCTAGCTTCGAATAAATGCGAAACAAATGGTTTAGCTTCAAATACTTGTGATATATATGATTTAGCCTCAACAGCATGCGATACAAACGAGTTAGCTTCAAATCCATGCGAAACACATGATTTAGCTTCAAATCAATGCGAAGTAGGAGGCTTATCTTCGATCCCATCCGATACAAATGGTTTAGCTTCAAATACTTGTGATATACATGATTTAGCTTCAACAGCATGCGAAACAAACGAGTTAGCTTCAAAACCGAGCGAAACACATGATTTAGCCTCAAATCAATGCGAAGTAGAAGGCTTAGCTTCGAATAAATGCGAAACAAATGGTTTAGCTTCAAATACTTGTGATATATATGATTTAGCTTCAACAGCATGCGAAACAAACGAGTTAGCTTCAAATCCATGCGAAACACATGATTTAGCTTCAAATCAATGCGAAATAGAAGGCCGATCTTCGAATCCATGCGTAACAAATGGTTTAGCTGCAAATACTTGTGATATACATGATTTAGCTTCAACTGCATGCGAAACAAACGAGTTAGCTTCAAATCCATGCGAAACACATGATTTAGATTAAAATCAATGCGAAGCAGAAGGCTTATCTTCGAATCCATGCGAAACAAATGGTTTAGCTTCAAATACTTGTGATATACATGATTTAGCTTCAACTGCATGCGATACAAACGAGTTAGCTTAAAATCCATGCGGAACACATGATTTAGCTTCAAATCATTGCGAAGTAGAAGGCTGATCTTCGAATCCATGCGAAGCAAATGGTTTTGCTTCAAATACTTTTGATACACTTGATTTAGCTTCAACAGCATGCGAAACAAACGAGTTAGCTTCAAATCCAAGCGAAACACATGATTTATCTTCAAATCAATGCGAATTAGAAGGGTTATCTTGGAATGCATGCGAAACGTATGATATAGCTTCAAATACTTGTGATATATATGATTTAGCTTCAACAGCATGCGAAACAGACGAGTTAGCTTCAAATCCATGCGAAACACATGATTTAGCATCAAATCAATGCGAAGTAGAAGGCTGATCTTCGAATCCATGCGAAGCAAATGGTTTAGCTTCAAATACTTGTGATATACATGATTTAGCTTCAACTGCATGCGAAACAAACGAGTTAGCTTAAAATCCATGCGGAAAACATGATTTAGCATCAAATCAATGCGAAGTGGAAGGCTTATCTTCGAATCCATGCGAAACGAATAGTTCAGCTTCAAATACTTGTGATATACATGATTCAGCTTCAACTGCATGCGAAACAAACGAGTTAGCTTTAAATCCATGCGGAAGACATGATTTAGATTAAAATCAATGCGAAGTAGAAGGCTTATCTTCGAATCCATGCGAAGCAAATGGTTTAGCTTCAAATACTTTTGATACACTTGAGTTAGCTTCAACATCATGCGAAACAAACGAGTTAGCTTCAAATCCTTGCGAAACACATGATTTAGCATCAAATCAATGCGAAGTGGAAGACTTATCTTCGAATCCATGCGAAACAAACGAGTTAGCTTCAAATCCATGCGAAACACATGATTTAGATTCAAATCAATGCGAAGTAGGAGGCTTATCTTCGATCCCATGCGATACAAATGGTTTAGCTTCAAATACTTGTGATATACATGATTTAGCTTCAACAGCATGCGAAACAAACGAGTTAGCTTCAAATCCATGCGAAACACATGATTTAGCATCAAATCAATGCGAAGTAGAAGGCTGATCTTCGAATCCATGCGTAACAAATGGTTTAGCTTCAAATACTTGTGATATACATGATTTAGCTTCAACAGCATGCGAAACAAACGAGTTAGCTTCAAATCCATGCGAAACACATGATTTAGCATGAAATCAATGCGAAGTAGAAGGCAGATCTTCGAATCCATGCGTAACAAATGGTTTAGCTTGAAATACTTGTGATATACATGATTTAGCTTCAACAGCATGCGAAACAAACGAGTTAGCTTCAAATCCATGCGAAACACATGATTTAGCTTCAAATCAATGCGAATTAGAAGGGTTATCTTGGAATCCATGCGAAACGTATGATATAGCTTAAAATACTTGTGATATAAATGATTTAGCTTCAACAGCATGCGAAACAAACGAGTTAGCTTCAAAACCGAGCGAAACACATGATTTAGCCTCAAATCAATGCGAAGTAGAAAGCTTAGCTTCAAAACCATGGGAATCAAATGGTTTAGCTTCAAATACTTGTGATATACATGATTTAGCTTCAACTGCTAGCGAAACAAACGAGTTAGCTTCAAATCCATGCGAAACACATGATTTAGCTTCAAATCAATGCGAAATAGAAGGCCGATCTTCGAATCCATGCGTAACAAATGGTTTAGCTGCAAATACTTGTGATATACATGATTTAGCTTCAACTGCATGCGAAACAAACGAGTTAGCTTCAAATCCATGCGAAACACATGATTTAGATTAAAATCAATGCGAAGCAGAAGGCTTATCTCCGAATCCATGCGAAACAAATGGTTTAGCTTCAAATACTTGTGATATACATGATTTAGCTTCAACTGCATGCGATACAAACGAGTTAGCTTAAAATCCATGCGGAACACATGATTTAGCTTCAAATCATTGCGAAGTAGAAGGCTGATCTTCGAATCCATGCGAAGCAAATGGTTTTGCTTCAAATACTTTTGATACACTTGATTTAGCTTCAACAGCATGCGAAACAAACGAGTTAGCTTCAAATCCAAGCGAAACACATGATTTATCTTCAAATCAATGCGAATTAGAAGGGTTATCTTGGAATGCATGCGAAACGTATGATATAGCTTCAAATACTTGTGATATATATGATTTAGCTTCAACAGCATGCGAAACAGACGAGTTAGCTTCAAATCCATGCGAAACACATGATTTAGCATCAAATCAATGCGAAGTAGAAGGCTGATCTTCGAATCCATGCGAAGCAAATGGTTTAGCTTCAAATACTTGTGATATACATGATTCAGCTTCAACAGCATGCGAAACAAACGAGTTAGCTTCAAATCCATGCGAAACACATGATTTAGCATCAAATCAATGCTAAGTAGAAGGCTGATCTTCGAATCAATACGAAGCAAATGGTTTACCTTCAAATACTTGTGATATACATGATTTAGCTTCAACAGCATGCGAAACAAACGAGTTAGCTTCAAATCCATGCGAAACACATGATTTAGCATCAAATCAATGCTAAGTAGAAGGCTGATCTTCGAATCAATACGAAGCAAATGGTTTACCTTCAAATACTTGTGATATACATGATTTAGCTTCAACAGCATGCGAAACAAATGAGTTATCTTCAAATCCAAGCGAAACACATGATTTATCTTCAAATCAATGCGAAGTAGAAAGCTTAGCTTCAAAACCATGGGAATCAAATGGTTTAGCTTCAAATACTTGTGATATACATGATTTAGCTTCAACTGCATGCGAAACAAACGATTTATCTTAAAATCCATTCGGAACACATGATTTAGCTTCAAATCAATGCGAAATAGAAGGCTGATCTTCGAATCCATGCGAAGCAAATGGTTTAGCTTCAAATACTTTTGATACACTTGAGTTAGCTTCAACAGCATGCGAAACAAACGAGTTAGCTTCAAATCCTTGCGAAACACATGATTTAGCATCAAATCAATGCGAAGTGGAAGGCTTATCTTCGAATCCATGCGAAACGAATAGTTTAGTTTCAAATACTTGTGATATACATGATTCGGCTTCAACTGCATGCGAAACAAACGAGTTAGCTTTACATCCATGCAAAACACATGATTTAGATTAAAATCAATGCGAAGTATAAGGCTTATCTTCGAATCCATGCGAAACACATGGTTTAACTTCAAATACTTGTGATATACATGATTTAGCTACAACTGCATGCGAAAAAAACGAGTTAGCTTCAAAACCAAGCGAAACACATGATTTAGCCTCAAATCAATGCGAAGTAGATGGCTTATCTTCGAATAAATGCGAAACAAATGGTTTAGATTCAAATACTTGTGATATACATGATTTAGCTTCAACAGCATGCGAAACAAACGAGTTAGCTTCAAATCCATGCGAAACACATGATTTATCTTCAAATCAATGCTAAGTAGAAGGCTGATCTTCGAATCAATACGAAGCAAATGGTTTACCTTCAAATACTTGTGATATACATGATTTAGCTTCAACAGCATGCGAAACAAACGAGTTAGCTTCAAATCCATGCGAAACACATGATTTAGCATCAAATCAATGCTAAGTAGAAGGCTGATCTTCGAATCAATACGAAGCAAATGGTTTACCTTCAAATACTTGTGATATACATGATTCAGCTTCAACTGCATGCGAAACAAACGAGTTAGCTTTAAATCCATGCGAAACACATGATTTAGCTTCAAATCAATGCGAAGTAGAAGGGTTATCTTCGTATCGATGCGAAACAAATGGTTTAGCTGCAAATACTTGTGATATACGTGATTTAGCTTCAACTGTATGCGAAACAAACGAGTTAACTTAGAATCCATGCGAAACGAATAGTTTAGCTTCAAATACTTGTGATATACATGATTCAGCTTCAACTGCATGCGAAACAAACGAGTTACCTTTACATGCATGCGAAAGACATGATTTAGATTAAAATCAATGCGAAGTAGAAGGCCTAGCTTCGAATAAATGCGAAACAAATGGTTTAGCTTCAAATACTTGTGATATATATGATTTAGCTTCAACAGCATGCGATACAAACGAGTTAGCTTCAAATCCATGCGAAACACATGATTTAGCTTCAAATCAATGCGAAGTAGGAGGCTTATCTTCGATCCCATCCGATACAAATGGTTTAGCTTCAAATACTTGTGATATATATGATTTAGCTTCAACAGCATGCGAAACAAACGAGTTAGCTTCAAATCCATGCGAAACACATGATTTAGCTTCAAATCAATGCGAAATAGAAGGCCGATCTTCGAATCCATGCGTAACAAATGGTTTAGCTGCAAATACTTGTGATATACATGATTTAGCTTCAACTGCATGCGAAACAAACGAGTTAGCTTCAAATCCATGCGAAACACATGATTTAGATTAAAATCAATGCGAAGCGGAAGGCTTATCTTCGAATCCATGCGAAACAAATGGTTTAGCTTCAAATACTTGTGATATACATGATTTAGCTTCAACTGCATGCGATACAAACGAGTTAGCTTAAAATCCATGCGGAACACATGATTTAGCTTCAAATCATTGCGAAGTAGAAGGCTGATCTTCGAATCCATGCGAAGCAAATGGTTTTGCTTCAAATACTTTTGATACACTTGATTTAGCTTCAACAGCATGCGAAACAAACGAGTTAGCTTCAAATCCAAGCGAAACACATGATTTATCTTCAAATCAATGCGAATTAGAAGGGTTATCTTGGAATGCATGCGAAACGTATGATATAGCTTCAAATACTTGTGATATATATGATTTAGCTTCAACAGCATGCGAAACAGACGAGTTAGCTTCAAATCCATGCGAAACACATGATTTAGCATCAAATCAATGCGAAGTAGAAGGCTGATCTTCGAATCCATGCGAAGCAAATGGTTTAGCTTCAAATATTTGTGATATACATGATTTAGCTTCAACTGCATGCGAAACAAACGAGTTAGCTTAAAATCCATGCGGAAAACATGATTTAGCATCAAATCAATGCGAAATGGAAGGCTTATTTTCGAATCCATGCGAAACGAATAGTTCAGCTTCAAATACTTGTGATATACATGATTCAGCTTCAACTGCATGCGAAACAAACGAGTTAGCTTTAAATCCATGCGGAAGACATGATTTAGATTAAAATCAATGCGAAGTAGAAGGCTTATCTTCGAATCCATGCGAAGCAAATGGTTTAGCTTCAAATACTTTTGATACACTTGAGTTAGCTTCAACATCATGCGAAACAAACGAGTTAGCTTCAAATCCTTGCGAAACACATGATTTAGCATCAAATCAATGCGAAGTGGAAGACTTATCTTCGAATCCATGCGAAACAAACGAGTTAGCTTCAAATCCATGCGAAACACATGATTTAGATTCAAATCAATGCGAAGTAGGAGGCTTATCTTCGATCCCATGCGATACAAATGGTTTAGCTTCAAATACTTGTGATATACATGATTTAGCTTCAACAGCATGCGAAACAAACGAGTTAGCTTCAAATCCATGCGAAACACATGATTTAGCATCAAATCAATGCGAAGTAGAAGGCTGATCTTCGAATCCATGCGTAACAAATGGTTCAGCTTCAAATACTTGTGATATACATGATTTAGCTTCAACAGCATGCGAAACAAACGAGTTAGCTTCAAATCCATGCGAAACACATGAATTAGCATGAAATCAATGCGAAGTAGAAGGCAGATCTTCGAATCCATGCGTAACAAATGGTTTAGCTTGAAATACTTGTGATATACATGATTTAGCTTCAACAGCATGCGAAACAAACGAGTTAGCTTCAAATCCATGCGAAACACATGATTTAGCTTCAAATCAATGCGAATTAGAAGGGTTATCTTGGAATCCATGCGAAACGTATGATATAGCTTCAAATACTTGTGATATAAATGATTTAGCTTCAACAGCATGCGAAACAAACGAGTTAGCTTCAAAACCGAGCGAAACACATGATTTAGACTCAAATCAATGCGAAGTAGAAAGCTTAGCTTCAAAACCATGGGAATCAAATGGTTTAGCTTCAAATACTTGTGATATACATGATTTAGCTTCAACTGCATGCGAAACAAACGAGTTAGCTTCAAATCCATGCGAAACACATGATTTAGCTTCAAATCAATGCGAAATAGAAGGCCGATCTTCGAATCCATGCGTAACAAATGGTTTAGCTGCAAATACTTGTGATATACATGATTTAGCTTCAACTGCATGCGAAACAAACGAGTTAGCTTCAAATCCATGCGAAACACATGATTTAGATTAAAATCAATGCGAAGCAGAAGGCTTATCTTCGAATCCATGCGAAACAAATGGTTTAGCTTCAAATACTTGTGATATACATGATTTAGCTTCAACTGCATGCGATACAAACGAGTTAGCTTAAAATCCATGCGGAACACATGATTTAGCTTCAAATCATTGCGAAGTAGAAGGCTGATCTTCGAATCCATGCGAAGCAAATGGTTTTGCTTCAAATACTTTTGATACACTTGATTTAGCTTCAACAGCATGCGAAACAAACGAGTTAGCTTCAAATCCAAGCGAAACACATGATTTATCTTCAAATCAATGCGAATTAGAAGGGTTATCTTGGAATGCATGCGAAACGTATGATATAGCTTCAAATACTTGTGATATATATGATTTAGCTTCAACAGCATGCGAAACAGACGAGTTAGCTTCAAATCCATGCGAAACACATGATTTAGATTCAAATCAATGCGAAGTAGGAGGCTTATCTTCGATCCCATGCGATACAAATGGTTTAGCTTCAAATACTTGTGATATACATGATTTAGCTTCAACAGCATGCGAAACAAACGAGTTAGCTTCAAATCCATGCGAAACACATGATTTAGCATCAAATCAATGCGAAGTAGAAGGCTGATCTTCGAATCCATGCGTAACAAATGGTTCAGCTTCAAATACTTGTGATATACATGATTTAGCTTCAACAGCATGCGAAACAAACGAGTTAGCTTCAAATCCATGCGAAACACATGAATTAGCATGAAATCAATGCGAAGTAGAAGGCAGATCTTCGAATCCATGCGTAACAAATGGTTTAGCTTGAAATACTTGTGATATACATGATTTAGCTTCAACAGCATGCGAAACAAACGAGTTAGCTTCAAATCCATGCGAAACACATGATTTAGCTTCAAATCAATGCGAATTAGAAGGGTTATCTTGGAATCCATGCGAAACGTATGATATAGCTTCAAATACTTGTGATATAAATGATTTAGCTTCAACAGCATGCGAAACAAACGAGTTAGCTTCAAAACCGAGCGAAACACATGATTTAGACTCAAATCAATGCGAAGTAGAAAGCTTAGCTTCAAAACCATGGGAATCAAATGGTTTAGCTTCAAATACTTGTGATATACATGATTTAGCTTCAACTGCATGCGAAACAAACGAGTTAGCTTCAAATCCATGCGAAACACATGATTTAGCTTCAAATCAATGCGAAATAGAAGGCCGATCTTCGAATCCATGCGTAACAAATGGTTTAGCTGCAAATACTTGTGATATACATGATTTAGCTTCAACTGCATGCGAAACAAACGAGTTAGCTTCAAATCCATGCGAAACACATGATTTAGATTAAAATCAATGCGAAGCAGAAGGCTTATCTTCGAATCCATGCGAAACAAATGGTTTAGCTTCAAATACTTGTGATATACATGATTTAGCTTCAACTGCATGCGATACAAACGAGTTAGCTTAAAATCCATGCGGAACACATGATTTAGCTTCAAATCATTGCGAAGTAGAAGGCTGATCTTCGAATCCATGCGAAGCAAATGGTTTTGCTTCAAATACTTTTGATACACTTGATTTAGCTTCAACAGCATGCGAAACAAACGAGTTAGCTTCAAATCCAAGCGAAACACATGATTTATCTTCAAATCAATGCGAATTAGAAGGGTTATCTTGGAATGCATGCGAAACGTATGATATAGCTTCAAATACTTGTGATATATATGATTTAGCTTCAACAGCATGCGAAACAGACGAGTTAGCTTCAAATCCATGCGAAACACATGATTTAGCATCAAATCAATGCGAAGTAGAAGGCTGATCTTCGAATCCATGCGAAGCAAATGGTTTAGCTTCAAATATTTGTGATATACATGATTTAGCTTCAACTGCATGCGAAACAAACGAGTTAGCTTAAAATCCATGCGGAACACATGATTTAGCATCAAATCAATGCGAAGTGGAAGGCTTATCTTCGAATCCATGCGAAACGAATAGTTCAGCTTCAAATACTTGTGATATACATGATTCAGCTTCAACTGCATGCGAAACAAACGAGTTAGCTTTAAATCCATGCGGAAGACATGATTTAGATTAAAATCAATGCGAAGTAGAAGGCTTATCTTCGAATCCATGCGAAGCAAATGGTTTAGCTTCAAATACTTTTGATACACTTGAGTTAGCTTCAACATCATGCGAAACAAACGAGTTAGCTTCAAATCCTTGCGAAACACATGATTTAGCATCAAATCAATGCGAAGTGGAAGACTTATCTTCGAATCCATGCGAAACAAACGAGTTAGCTTCAAATCCATGCGAAACACATGATTTAGATTCAAATCAATGCGAAGTAGGAGGCTTATCTTCGATCCCATGCGATACAAATGGTTTAGCTTCAAATACTTGTGATATACATGATTTAGCTTCAACAGCATGCGAAACAAACGAGTTAGCTTCAAATCCATGCGAAACACATGATTTAGCATCAAATCAATGCGAAGTAGAAGGCTGATCTTCGAATCCATGCGTAAAAAATGGTTTAGCTTCAAATACTTGTGATATACATGATTTAGCTTCAACAGCATGCGAAACAAACGAGTTAGCTTCAAATCCATGCGAAACACATGATTTAGCATGAAATCAATGCGAAGTAGAAGGCAGATCTTCGAATCCATGCGTAACAAATGGTTTAGCTTGAAATACTTGTGATATACATGATTTAGCTTCAACAGCATGCGAACAAACGAGTTAGCTTCAAATCCATGCGAAACACATGATTTAGCTTCAAATCAATGCGAATTAGAAGGGTTATCTTGGAATCCATGCGAAACGTATGATATAGCTTCAAATACTTGTGATATAAATGATTTAGCTTCAACAGCATGCGAAACAAACGAGTTAGCTTCAAAACCGAGCGAAACACATGATTTAGCCTCAAATCAATGCGAAGTAGAAAGCTTAGCTTCAAAACCATGGGAATCAAATGGTTTAGCTTCAAATACTTGTGATATACATGATTTAGCTTCAACTGCATGCGAAACAAACGAGTTAGCTTCAAATCCATGCGAAACACATGATTTAGCTTCAAATCAATGCGAAATAGAAGGCCGATCTTCGAATCCATGCGTAACAAATGGTTTAGCTGCAAATACTTGTGATATACATGATTTAGCTTCAACTGCATGCGAAACAAACGAGTTAGCTTCAAATCCATGCGAAACACATGATTTAGATTAAAATCAATGCGAAGCAGAAGGCTTATCTTCGAATCCATGCGAAACAAATGGTTTAGCTTCAAATACTTGTGATATACATGATTTAGCTTCAACTGCATGCGATACAAACGAGTTAGCTTAAAATCCATGCGGAACACATGATTTAGCTTCAAATCATTGCGAAGTAGAAGGCTGATCTTCGAATCCATGCGAAGCAAATGGTTTTGCTTCAAATACTTTTGATACACTTGATTTAGCTTCAACAGCATGCGAAACAAACGAGTTAGCTTCAAATCCAAGCGAAACACATGATTTATCTTCAAATCAATGCGAATTAGAAGGGTTATCTTGGAATGCATGCGAAACGTATGATATAGCTTCAAATACTTGTGATATATATGATTTAGCTTCAACAGCATGCGAAACAGACGAGTTAGCTTCAAATCCATGCGAAACACATGATTTAGCATCAAATCAATGCGAAGTAGAAGGCTGATCTTCGAATCCATGCGAAGCAAATGGTTTAGCTTCAAATACTTGTGATATACATGATTTAGCTTCAACTGCATGCGAAACAAACGAGTTAGCTTAAAATCCATGCGGAACACATGATTTAGCATCAAATCAATGCGAAGTGGAAGGCTTATCTTCGAATCCATGCGAAACGAATAGTTTAGTTTCAAATACTTGTGATATACATGATTCAGCTTCAACAGCATGCGAAACAAACGAGTTAGCTTCAAATCCATGCGAAACACATGATTTAGCATCAAATCAATGCTAAGTAGAAGGCTGATCTTCGAATCAATACGAAGCAAATGGTTTACCTTCAAATACTTGTGATATACATGATTTAGCTTCAACAGCATGCGAAACAAACGAGTTAGCTTCAAATCCATGCGAAACACAT